>NW_027258100.1:15000-80000 GCF_045791955.1 Oncorhynchus clarkii lewisi | reverse complement strand
TGGCTATATACAGGGAGTACCAGGTAATAACATGGCTATATACAGGGAGTACCAGGTAATAACATGGCTAGATACAGGGAGTACAAGGTAATAACGTCGCTATATACAGGGAGTACCAGGTAATAACATGGCTATATACAGGGAGTACCAGGTAATAACATGGCTATATACAGGGAGTACAAGGTAATAACGTCGCTATATACAGGGAGTACCAGGTAATAACATGGCTATATATAGGGAGTACCAGGTAATAACATGGCTATATACAGGGAGTACAAGGTAATAACATGGCTATATACAGGGAGTACCAGGTAATAACATGGCTAGATACAGGAAGTACCAGGTAATAACATGGCTAGATACAGGGAGTACAAGGTAATATCATGGCTATATACAGGGAGTACCAGGTAATAACATGGCTATATACAGGAAGTACCAGGTAATAACATGGCTAGATACAGGGAGTACAAGGTAATAACATGGCTATATACAGGGAGTACCAGAAAATCACATGGCTATATACAGGAAGTACCAGGTAATAACATGGCTATATACAGGAAGTACCAGGTAATAACATGGCTATATACAGGAAGTACCAGGTAATAACATGGCTAGATACAGGGGTTACGTTAGTGTTCTTGGGCACAGGGACTATGGTGGTCTGCTTAAAACATTTTGGAATTACAGACCCAGACAGGGACAGGTTGAAAACTTCCGTGAAGACACTTGCCAGTTTGTCAGCGCAGTACACGTCCTGGTAATCCATCTGGCCCTGCGGCCTTGTGAATGTTGACCTGTTTAAAGGTCTTACTCATATCGGCTGCGGAGAGCGTGATCACACAGTCTTCTGGAACAGCTGGTGCTCTCATGTATGTTTCAGAAGTAGTTTAGCTTGTCTGGTAGGCTCATGTCACTGGGCAGCTCTCGGCTGTGCTTCTCTTTGAAGTCTGTAATGGTTTGCAAGCCCTGCCACATCCGACGAGTGTCGGAGCCGGTGTAGTAGGATTCAATCTTAGTCCTGTATTGACCCTTTGCTTGTTTGATGGTTCGTTGGAGGGCATAGAGGGATTTCTTATAAGCGTCCGGATTAGTGTCCCGTTCCTTGAAAGCAGCAGCTCTAGCCTTTAGCTTGGTGCGGATGTTGCCTGTAATCCATGGCTTCTGGTTGGTATATGTACGTACAGTCACTGTGGGGACGTCGTCGTCGATGCACTTATTGATGAAGCTGATGACTGAGGTGGTGTACTCCTCAATGCCATTGGATGAATCCCGGAACATATTCCTGTCTGTGCTAGGGAAACAGTCCTGTAGCGTAGCATCCGCGGCATCTGACCACCTCCGTATTGAGCGAGTCACTGGTACTTCCTGCTTTACTTTTTACTTGTAAGCAGGAATCAGGAGAAGAGAATTATGGTCAGATTGGCCAAATGGGGGGCGAGGGAGAGCTTTGTATGCGTCTCTGTGTGTGGAGTAAAGGTGGTCTAGAGTTTCTTTCCCCTCTGGTTGCACATTTAACAAGCTGATTGAAATTAGGTAAATCGGATTTATGTTTTCCTGCATTAAAGTCCCCGGCCACTAGGAGCGCCACCTCTGGATGAGCGTTTTCCTGTTTGCTTATGGCCTTATACAGCTCATTGAGTGCGGTCTTAGTGCCAGCATCGATCTGTGGTGGTAAATAGACAGCTATGAAAAATATAGATGAAAACTCTTTAGGTAGATAGTGTGGTCTACAGCTTATCATGAGATACTACCTCGTGCGAGCATAACCTCGAGACTTCCTTAGATATCGTGCTGTTGTTTACAAAATACATAGACCGCCACCCCTTGTCTTACCAGATGCCACTGTTCTATCCTGCAGGTAGCTAATCAAATCAGCCAGATGTATGTTGATAATGTCGTCTTTCAGCCGCGACTCCGTGAAGCATAAGATATTGCAGTTTAGAATTTCTTTATTTAACTAGGCAAGTCAGTTAAGAACAAATTCTTATTTTCAATGACTGCCGTCACTGCCTGTTCAGGGGCAGAATGACAGATTTGTACCTTATCAGCTCGGGGGTTTGAACTTGCAACCTTCCGGTTACTAGTCCAACGCTCTAACCACTAGGCTACCCTGCCGCCCCTTCGGTAGTTTAATCTTCAGCGTAGGTCATCGATTTTATTTTCCAAAGATTGCACGTTTGATAGCAGAATGGAAGGCAGTGGTGGTTTATTCGACCGTCTCCGATGGCAGCCTGCCCTCCGGACCCCTTTTCTCCGCCTTCTTCACGCAAATGACAGGGTTCTGGGCCTGTTCTCGGGAAAGCAGTATGTCATTCACGTCAGGCTCATCGGACTCGGAAAAAAAGGATTCTGCCAGTTCGTGGTGAGTGAGCGCTGTTCTGATGTCCAGAACAAACAAAAAACACAATTGGATAGGAACACGTAAAATGTCAGCCTTCTTCTCCAGTGCCATCTTGTTTTCTATGTATTACATTATGAGATAGAGATATTGGTGTGCAAAAGAGCAGAAAAATAAATAAATAAAAACAGTATGGGGGTGAGGTAGGTGAAAATGGGTGGGCTATTTACCAATAGACTATGTACAGCTGCAGCGATCGGTTAGCTGCTCAGATAGCAGATGTTTGAAGTTGGTGAGGGAGATAAAAGTCTCCAACTTCAGCGATTTTTGCAATTCGTTCCAATCACAGGCAGCAGAGAACTGGAACGAAAGGCGGCCAAATGAGGTGTTGGCTTTAGGGATGATCAGTGAGATACACCTGCTGGAGCGCGTGCTACGGATGGGTGTTGCCATCGTAACCAGTGAACTGAGATAAGGCGGAGCTTTACCTAGCATGGACTTGTAGATGACCTGGAGCCAGTGGGTCTGGCGACGAATGTGTAGCGAGGGCCAGCCGACTAGAGCATACAAGTCGCAGTGGTGGGTGGTATAAGGTGCTTTAGTGACAAAACGGATGGCACTGTGATAAACTGCATCCAGTTTGCTGAGTAGAGTGTTGGAAGCAATTTTGTAGATGACATCGCCGAAGTCGAGGATCGGTAGGATAGTCAGTTTTACTAGGGTAAGTTTGGCGGCGTGAGTGAAGGAGGCTTTGTTGCGGAATAGAAAGCCGACTCTTGATTTGATTTTCGATTGGAGATGTTTGATATGGGTCTGGAAGGAGAGTTTAGAGTCTAGCCAGACACCTAGGTACTTATAGATGTCCACATATTCAAGGTCGGAACCATCCAGGGTGGTGATGCTGGTCAGGCGTGCGGGTGCAGGCAGCGAACGGTTGAAAAGCATGCATTTGGTTTTACTAGCGTTTAAGAGCAGTTGGAGGCCACGGAAGGAGTGCTGTATGGCATTGAAGCTCGTTTGGAGGTTAGATAGCACAGTGTCCAAGGACGGGCCGGAAGTATATAGAATGGTGTCGTCTGCGTAGAGGTGGATCAGGGAATCTCCCGCAGCATGAGAAACATCATTGATATATACAGAGAAAAGAGTCGGCCCGAGAATTGAACCCTGTGGCACCCCCATAGAGACCGCCAGAGGACCGGACAGCATGCCCTCCGATTTGACACACTGAACTCTGTCTGCAAAGTAATTGGTGAACCAGGCAAGGCAGTCATCCGAAAAGCCGAGGCTACTGAGTCTGCCGATAAGAATACGGTGATTGACAGAGTCGAAAGCCTTGGCAAGGTCTATGAAGACGGCTGCACAGTACTGTCTTTTATCGATGGCGGTTATGATATCGTTTAGTACCTTGAGCGTGGCTGAGGTACACCCGTGACCGGCTCGGAAACCAGATTGCACAGCGGAGAAGGTACGGTGGGATTCAAGATGGTCAGTGATCTGTTTGTTGACTTGGCTTTCGAAGACCTTAGATAGGCAGGGCAGGATGGATATTGGTCTGTAACAGTTTGGGTCCAGGGTGTCGCCCCCTTTGAAGAGGGGGATGACTGCGGCAGCTTTCCAATCCTTGGGGATCTCAGACGATATGAAAGAGAGGTTGAACAGGCTGGTAATAGGGGTTGCGACAATGGTGGCGGATAGTTTCAGGAATAGAGGGTCCAGATTGTCAAGCCCAGCTGATTTGTACGGGTCCAGGTTTTGCAGCTCTTTCAGAACATCTGCTATCTGGATTTGGGTAAAGGAGAACCTGGAGAGGCTTGGGCGAGTAGCTGCGGGGGGGGGGAGCTGTTGGACGAGGTTGGAGTAGCCAGGCGGAAGGCATGGCCAGCCGTTGAGAAATGCTTGTTGAAATTTTCGATAATCATGGATTTATCGGTGGTGACCGTGTTACCTAGCCTCAGTGCAGTGGGCAGCTGGGAGGAGGTGCTCTTGTTCTCCATGGACTTCACAGTGTCCCAGAACTTTTTGGAGTTGGAGCTACAGGATGCAAACTTCTGCCTGAAGAAGTTGGCTTTAGCTTTCCTGACTGACTGTGTGTATTGGTTCCTGACTTCCCTTAACAGTTGCATATCGCGGGGACTGTTATGTAAAGTCAGATTATCAAGTATGCATGTGTGCGCATGCTACATGTGTGTGTGTTTGTGTAGTGGTGTATGTAGTGGCGTATGTAGTGTGGGTAACAGTAGAGTATGTGTGAGGTTATGGGTAGAGTCCAGTATGTGTGAGTGTGTGGGTAGAGTCCAGTATGTGTGAGTGTGTGGGTAGAGTCCAGTGAGTGTGTGGGTAGAGTCCAGTATGTGTGAAGAGAGTAGTGGAAAAAAAGCTCAATGCAGGTAGTCTGGGATTTGATTAGCTATTTAGCAGTCTTGTCTAGCAGTCTTATGGCTTGAGAGTAGAAGCGATTCACGGTCCTGTTGCCGATAGAACTTTAGAACCGTCTATGGTTTAGGTGACTGGGGTCTTTGACCCTTTTTGGGACCTTCCTCTGACACCGCCTGTTATAAAGGTCCTTGGTACTGGGCCCTACTCACCACCCTCTGTTGTGCCTTGTGGTCGGGTGCCTTGCAGTTGCCGTACCAAGCAGTGATGCAGCCAGCCAGCCAAGATGCTCTCAATGGGGCAGCTGTAGAACTTTTTGAGGATCTGAGGGCCCAAGTCTTTTCAGCATCCTGAGGGGGAAGAGGCACTGACGTGAATGATAACCTGTTTAAAGGTCTTACTGACGTGAATGATATCCTTTTTAAAGGTCTTAGCTTCGGAGAGCGAGATCACACAGTTCAGAAGGCATTTAGCTCATCTAGTAGGTTGGCTTCACCGGGTAGCTCACGGCTGGGTTTATCTTTGTAATAGTTTGCAAGCCCTGCCACATTCATCGAGCGTCTTAGTCCTGTATTGATGTTTTGTCTGTTTGATGGCTTGCCAGAGGTCGTAGGTCGTATAGGTTTCTTAGAATCCTCCGGATTAGTGTCCCGCTCCTTGAAAGCGGCTGCATGTTGCCTGTAATCAATGGCTTCTGGTTGGGATATGTCCTTATGGTCACTGTGGGGCAACATCATCGATGCACTTATTTCTTCATGAAACCGGTGCGGTGTGGTGTACTTCTCAATGCCATCAGATGAATCCCGGAACATATTCCAGTCTATGCTAGCGAAACAGTCCAGTAGTTTAGCATCCGCCACATCAGACCCCTTCTGTATTGAACGTGTCACTGGTACTTCCTGTTTGAGTTTTAGCTTGTAAGCAGGAATCAGGAGGATAGAATTATGATCTGATTTGCCAAATGGAGGCTGTGAGTGTGTGTGGCGTGTTGTGTGGTGTGTTGAGTGTGTGTGGTGTGTGGTGTGTGGATTGCTGCCGTGAGTGAGACCTGGTACTGGATGAAGATTCCCTGAAAGGGTGGGGGGGGGGGGGGGGGGGGGGGGGGCTACACCTTCTTCTGGAAAGGTTACCCTCTGGGACTGGCAATTAAGAACAGACTTTACCCAGTCTCACCGAAACACCTGTCGGCATATGTGAAAGACCCATGACTCGTGTCACCCTAGCCAAAATGTGTTATGCTACTCTTCTCAGTGCATACGCACCAACGTTACCATCTGAAAATGAGGCAAATATCAGGATTGGTTCGATGAGAACTCGGACACCATCACAGCCTTACTGGAGCGTATGCACAAAGCGCACAGGGCAATGCTAACAGCCCCACATCTGCTTCCTTTTGCCAGCAATGGATTGAACAGCAATGGTGTCGTGTAGATGACATGGAGCCAGTGGGTTTGGCGATTGATATGAAGCGAGGGCCAGCCAACCAGCTGGTACAGGTCGCATGGTGGGTAGTATATGGGGCTTTGGTGACAAAACGGATTGCACTGTGATAGACTGCATCCAATTTGTTGAGGGGTAACACATTTTGTAAATGTTTCGCCACGTCTGCTGCAGGATGGTCAGTTTTACAGGTATGTTTGGTAGCGGGCAGTGCTTTGTTTATTTATTTATTTTTTATTTTACCTTTATTTAACCAGGTAGGCAAGTTGAGAACAAGTTCTCATTTACAATTGCGACCTGGCCAAGATAAAGCAAAGCAGTGTGATACAACGACACAGAGTTACACATGGAGTAAACAAACATACAGTCAATAATACAGTATAAACAAGTCTATATACAATGTGAGCAAATGAGGTGTGCAAAAAAGGCCATGGTGGCAAGGTAAATACAATATAGCAAGTAAAACACTGGAATGGTAGTTTTGCAATGGAAGAATGTGCAAAGTAGAAATACAAATAATTGGGTGCAAAGGAGCAAAATAAATAAATTAATTAAATACAGTATGGGGAAGAGGTAGTTGTTTGGGCTAAATTATAGGTGGGCTATGTACAGGTGCAGTAATCTGTGAGCTGCTCTGACAGTTGGTGCTTAAAGCTAGTGAGGGAGATAAGTGTTTCCAGTTTCAGAGATTTTTGTAGTTCGTTCCAGTCATTGGCAGCAGAGAACTGGAAGGAGAGGCGGCCAAAGAAAGTGTTGGTTTTGGGGGTGATCAGTGAGATACACCTGCTGGAGCGTGTGCTACGGATGGGTGTTGCCATGGTGACCAGCGAGCTGAGATAAGGCGGAGCTTTACCTAGCAGGGTCTTGTAGATGACATGGAGCCAGTGGGTTTGGCGACGAGTATGAAGCGAGGGCCAGCCGACGAGAGCGTACAAGTCGCAGTGGTGGGTAGTATATGGTGCTTTAGTGACAAAACGGATTGCACTGTGATAGACTGCATCCAATTTGTTGAGTAGGGTATTGGAAGCAATTTTGTAGATGACATCGCCGAAGTCATCGCCAAAGTTTGGCGGCGTGAGGATTTGTTGCGGAATAGGATCTTGGTCAGGAGATGTTTGATATGGGTCAAGGGTATGTTTGGCAGCATGATGCTGAAGGATGCTGCATTGTTGCGTTTAAGAGCAGTTGGAGGCCAAGCCAATTCTAGATTTAACTTTGGATTGGAGATGTTTGATATGGGTCTGGAAGGAGAGTTTACAGTCTAACCAGACACCTAAGTATTTGTAGTTGTCCACGTATTCTAAGTCAGAGCCGTCCAGAGTAGTGATGTTGGACAGGCGGGTAGGTGCAGGTAGCGATCGGTTGAAGAGCATGCATTTAGTTTTACTTGTATTTAAGAGCAATTGGAGGCCACGGAAGGAGAGTTGTATGGCATTGAAGCTTGCCTGGAGGGTTGTTAACACAGTGTCCAAAGAAGGGCCGGAAGTATACAGAATGGTGTCGTCTGCGTAGAGGTGGATCAGAGAATCACCAGCAGCAAGAGCGACCTCATTGATGTATACAGAGAAGAGAGTCGGTCCAAGAATTGAACCCTGTGGCACCCCCATAGAGACTGCCAGAGGTCCGGACAGCAGACCCTCTGATTTGACACACTGAACTCTATCAGAGAAGTAGTTGGTGAACCAGGCGAGGCAATCATTTGAGAAACCAAGGCTGTCGAGTCTGCCGATCAGGATGTGGTGATTGACAGAGTCGAAAGCCTTGGCCAGATCAATGAATACGGCTGCACAGTAATGTTTCTTATCGATGGCGGTTAAGATATCGTTTAGGACCTTGAGCGTGGCTGAGTGTCAGTGGCACTGTATTGTCCTCAAATCGAGCAAATAAGTTATTTAGTCTGCCTGGGAGCAAGACATCCGCGACTGGGCTGGTTTTATTTTTGTAATCCGTGATTGACTGTAGACCCCGCCTCTTGTGTCTGAGCTGTTGAATTGCGACTCTACTTTGTCTCTATACTGACGCTTAGCCTGTTTGATTGCCTTGCGGAGGGAATAGCAACACTGTTTGTATTCGGTCATGTTTCCGGTCACCTTGCCCTGGTTAAAAGCAGTGGTTTGCGCTTTCAGTTTCGCGCGAATGCTGCCATCAATCCACGGTTTCTGGTTTGGGAATGTTTTAATAGTTGCCGTGGGTACAACATCGCCGATGCACTTGCAAATGATCTCAAATCAGCGTATTCGTCAATGTTGTTGTTGGAAGCAATGCGGAACATATCCCAATCCACGTGATCGAAGCAGTCTAGAAGCGTGCAATCAGATTGGTTGGACCAGCGTTGAACAGACCTGAGCGCGGGAACTTCTATAGGCTGTCTATAGGAGCAACAAAATAGAGTCGTGGTCAGCTTTTCCGAAAGGAGGGAGGGGAAGGGCCAAATATGCGTCACAGAGGTTAGAATAAAAATGATCCAGGGTTTTACCAGCCCTGGTAGCACAATTGATATGCTGATAGAATTTAGGGAGTCTTGTTTTCAGTTTACCCTTGTTAAAATCCCCAGCTACGACTTCCGGCGCCGACAGAGATGGCCGCCTCGCTTCGCGTTCCTAGGAAACTATGCAGTTTTTTGTTTTTTTACGTGTTATTTCTTACATTAGTACCCCAGGTCATCTTAGGTTTCATTACATACAGTCGAGAAGAACTACTGAATATAAGATCAGCATCAACTCACCATCAGTACGACCAAGAATATGTTTTTCGCGACGCGGATCCTGTGTTCTGCCTTACAAACAGGACAACAGAGTGGATCCTATGCAGCGACCCAAAAAAACGACTCCGAAAGAGAGGGAAACGAGGCGGTCTACTGGTCAGACTCCGGAGACGGGCACAGCGCGCACCACTCCCTAGCATTCTTCTTGCCAATGTCCAGTCTCTTGACAACAAGGTTGATGAAATCCGAGCAAGGGTAGCATTCCAGAGGGACATCAGAGACTGTAACGTTCTTTGCTTCACGGAAACGTGGCTTACTGGAGAGACGCAATCCGAAGCGGTGCAGCCAACAGGTTTCTCCACGCATCGCGCAGACAGGAAAAAACATCTTTCTGGTAAAAAGAGGGGCGGGGGCGTATGCCTTATGACTAACGTGACATGGTGCGATGAAAGAAACATACAGGAACTCAAATCCTTCTGTTCACCTGATTTAGAATTCCTCACAATCAAATGTAGACCGCATTATCTACCAAGAGAATTCTCTTCGATTATAATCACAGCCGTATATATCCCCCCCCAAGCAGACACATCGATGGCTCTGAACGAACTTTATTTAACTCTCTGCAAACTGGAAACAATTTATCCGGAGGCTGCATTCATTGTAGCTGGGGATTTTAACAAGGCTAATCTGAAAACAAGACTCCCCAAATTTTATCAGCATATCGATTGCGCAACCAGGGGAGGAAAGACCTTGGACCATTGTTACTCTAACTTCCGCGACGCATATAAGGCCCTGCCCCGCCCCCCTTTCGGAAAAGCTGACCACGACTCCATTTTGTTGATCCCTGCCTACAGACAGAAACTAAAACAAGAGGCTCCCACGCTGAGGTCTGTCCAACGCTGGTCCGACCAAGCTGACTCCACACTCCAAGACTGCTTCCATCACGTGGACTGGGAGATGTTTCGTATTGCGTCAGATAACAACATTGACGAATACGCTGATTCGGTGTGCGAGTTCATTAGAACGTGCGTTGAAGATGTCGTTCCCATAGCAACGATTAAAACATTCCCTAACCAGAAACCGTGGATTGATGGCAGCATTCGTGTGAAACTGAAAGCGCGAACCACTGCTTTTAATCAGGGCAAGGTGTCTGGTAACATGACCGAATACAAACAGTGCAGCTATTCCCTCCGCAAGGCTATCAAACAAGCTAAGCGCCAGAGACAAAGTAGAATCTCAATTCAACGGCTCAGACACAAGAGGCATGTGGCAGGGTCTACAGTCAATCACGGACCCCAGCCCAGTCACGGACCAGGATGTCTTGCTCCCAGGCAGACTAAATAACTTTTTTGCTTTGAGGACAATACAGTGCCACTGACACGGCCTGCAACGAAAACATGCGGTCTCTCCTTCACTGCAGCCGAGGTGAGTAAGACATTTAAACGTGTTAACCCTCGCAAGGCTGCAGGCCCAGATGGCATCCCCAGCCGCGCCCTCAGAGCATGCGCAGACCAGCTGGCCGGTGTGTTTACGGACATATTCAATCAATCCCTATACCAGTCTGCTGTTCCCACATGCTTCAAGAGGGCCACCATTGTTCCTGTTCCCAAGAAAGCTAAGGTAACTGAGCTAAATGACTACCGCCCCGTAGCACTCACATCCGTCACCATGAAGTGCTTTGAGAGACTAGTCAAGGACCATATCACCTCCACCCTACCTGACACCCTAGACCCACTCCAATTTGCTTACCGCCCAAATAGGTCCACAGACGATGCAATCTCAACCACACTGCACACTGCCCTAACCCATCTGGACAAGAGGAATACCTATGTGAGAATGCTGTTCATCGACTACAGCAACACCATAGTACCCTCCAAGCTCGTCATCAAGCTCGAGACCCTGGGTCTCGACCCCGCCCTGTGCAACTGGGTACTGGACTTCCTGACGGGCCGCCCCCAGGTGGTGAGGGTAGGCAACAACATCTCCTCCCCGCTGAACGACACAACAGTGGTAGGCTTGATTACCAACAACGATGAGACGGCCTACAGGGAGGAGGTGAGGGCCCTCGGAGTGATAGATGATTGTGGACTTCAGGAAACAGCAGAGGGAACACCCCCCTATCCACATGATCGGCATACACATCACAGACAAACTGAATTGGTCCACTCACACAGACAGCATCGTGAAGAAACCTCAGGAGGCTGAAGAAATTCGGCTTGTCACCAAAAGCACTCACAAACTTCTACAGATGCACAATCGGGCGGGCTGTATCACCGCCTGGTATGGCAACTGCACCGCCCTCAACCGTGAGGTCTGCACAACGCATCACCGGGGGCAAACTTGATGTCACAGGAAGGCCATAAAGATCATCAAGGACATCAACCACCCGAGCCACTGCCTGTTCACCCCGCTATCATCCAGAAGGCGAGGTCTATCTCAAGGCCATCAGACTGTTAAACAGCCAGAGTGGCTGCTGCCAACACACTGACACTGACTCAACTCCAGCCACTTTAATAATGGGAATTGATGGGAAATGATGTAAATATATCACTAGCCACTTTAAACAATGCTACCTTATATAAATGTTACTTACCCTACATTATTCATCTCATACGCATACGTATATACTGTACTCTATATCATCGACGGTATCCTTATGTAATACATGTATCACTAGCCACTTTATACTATACTATGCCACTTTGTTTACATACTCATCTCATTTGTACATACTGTACCCGATACCATCTACTGTATCTATTCTTTATCCCCTTACACTGTGTACAAGACAGTAATGATTACTTGTTATTACTGCAATTTCGCAGCCTCAGGAGGAGGTAAGTGAACTGGAATTGTGGTGTCATGACAACAACCTCACCCTCAACATCAGCAAAACAAAGGTGTTGATTGCTGACTTCAGGAAGCAGAGGATGGAATACCAATGGGACTGCTGTAGAGAGAGTCAGCAGTTTTATGTTCCTCTGCGTCCACATCACTGACGACTTGTTATCAACCAACTACGTGGTAGTTATAACAAGCCGTCACTCTGGTCAAGAGAGCGCAACAGCATCTCTACTTCCTAAGGTGGTTGAACACATTTGGCCGGGTCCTATCCAAACACTACCGCTGCACCAGCGAGTACATCCTGACCGGTTGCATCACGGCCTGTTAATGTCTTCGTCCACGGCGGCAAGGCCCTCATGCTGGTGGTGAAGACGGCCCAGTGCTCCCACCCACCCAGGAAATCTACTGGAAACGCTGCCTGAGGAAGGCCCACGGCGTCATCACAAATCCCACACACCCCAGCCACGAGCTGACACTTGAAACTTGACACGTCAAGCTGGGGGGTGAAGTTACGTTACAATTTCACTGCTGTTTTGAATGTTTCCTTCTCACTATATACATTTATGTTCCTACATATTTGACTGTATATAAATGGGTGATAACATTAAGAGGTGTGACTACAACGTCTTTCCTCTAGTGACAATCTTTACATAACAGATTTTTCCAATTTGATCCCATATTTAATTAGCCTTTACAAAGTCACTGTGATATTAAACTTTGTCTGGCAGTTTCTGTGGGGATGGCTGCTATCATTAAAACCAGTTTCTCCTGTGTCTCCTGACCCCTCCTGTCTCAGCCTCCAGTATTTATGCTGCAATAGTTTATGTGTCGGGGGGCTAGGGTCAGTTTGTTATATCTGGAGTACTTCTCCTGTCTTATCCAGTGTCCTGTGTGAATTTAAGTATGCTCTCTCTAATTCTCTCTTTCTTTCTTTATCTCTCTCAGAGGACCTGAGCCCTAGGACCATGCCTCAGGACTACCTGACATGATGACTCCTTGCTGTCCCCAGTCTACCTGGCCATGCTGCTGCTCCAGTTTCAACTGTTCTGCCTAAGGCTATGAAACCCTGAGGATGTGCTACCTGTCCCAGACCTGCTGTTTTCAACTCTCTCGAGACAGCAGGAGCGGTACAGATACTCTGAATGATCGGCTATGAAAAGTCAACTGACATTTACTCCTGAGGTGCTGACTTGCTGCACCCTCGATAACTACAGTTTTTATTATTATTTGACCCTGCTGATCATCTATGAACATTTTAACATCTTGGCCATGTTCCCTTCTGCTGCTCCCCCATAGACAATCTGAGATGGGCTCTCTGAGCTGCTATTTAATGTAAATAGGTGATAAAGTTATTTTTTACCCTGAGGGCAAACAGCACAGCCTCCCTATAACTGACCCCAGGTACCCCTCCAGGAGGCAGCTGCTTCTATAGTTGCCCCTCTATAGCTGCCCCCCAAACACACATTCTGCACTTCTATAGCTACACCCAAACACACATTCTGCCACCCTATAGCTGCCCCACAGACACACATTCTGCCCCTCTATAGCTGCCCCCAGACACACATTCTGCCCCTCTATAGCTGCCCCCAGACACACATTCTGCCCCTCTATAGCTGCCCCCAGACACACATTCTGCCCCTCTACCTACCCCCCAGACACACATTCTGCCCCTCTATAGCTGCCCCCAGACACACATTCTGCCCCTCTATAGCTGCCCCCAGACACACATTCTGCCCCTCTATAGCTGCCCCCAGACACACATTCTGCCCCTCTACCTACCCCCCAGACACACATTCTGCCCCTCTATAGCTGCCCCCAGACACACATTCTGCCAATCTATAGCTGCCCCCAGACACACATTCTGACCCTCTACCTACCCCCCTCCACCTATCCCCCAGACACACGTTCTGCCCCTCTACCTACCCCCAAACACTCATTCTTCCCCTCTACCTACCCCCCAGACAAGTTCTGCCCTTCTACCTACCCCCCTCTACCTACTCCCAGGGCAGAGACAGTCAGGTCATCTATACTGCTACCAGACTCACCTGCAGCGATGGAGGCCAGGCGTACGTAGTCGAAGCCCCTCTCTTCGGGTTCGTAAGGGTAACTCTCCACCAGGCTCAGTCCTGACAAGAGGAATGAATGTTTTCAAGAAGAATCACCCAACATGTTTAGTCATTAAAGTAAGTACACATTAATTCAAGATCTGACCGAGTAGGGTTCCCAGATCCGATGTCTGACCCTTAACCCCTGACCCCTCCCCTGGTCCTTCCTGGCGCCAGCATACAGTACTATTTCTAGGGTTTGTCTTTATTATTACTATGTTCTACACTATAGAATAATAGTGAAGACATCACAACTATGACATGACACATATGGAATCATGTGGTAACCATAAAAGTGTTAAACAAATCAACATTTATTGTACATTATTTTATATTCTTCAAAGTAGCCACCCTTTGCCTTGATGACAGCTTTGCACACTCTTGCCATTCTCTGAAACCAATGTCATGGGGTAGTCACCTGGAATGCTTTTACATTGACAGGTGTGACTTGTTAAAAGTTCATTTGTGGAATTTCTTTCCTTCTTAATGTGTTTGAGCCAATCAGTTGTGTTGTGACAAGGTATAGCAAGTAAAACACTGGAATGGTAGATTTGCAGTGGAAGAATGTGTGAAGTAGAAATATAAATAATGTGGCGCAAAGCAGAAAAATAAATAAATAAATACAGTAGGGGAAGCGGTAGTTGTTTGGGCTAAATTATAGATGGGCTATGTACAGGTGCAGTAATCTGTGAGCTGCTCTGACAGCTGATGCTTAAAGCTAATGAGGGAGATAAGTGTTTCCTAGCTAGTGAGGGAGATAAGTGGGGACTTTACCTAGCAGGGTCTTGTAGATGACCTGGAGCCAGTGGGTTTGGTGACGATTATGAAGCGAGGGCCAGCCAACGAGAGCGTACAGGTCGCAGTGGTGGGTAGTAGGCTTTAGTGACAAAACAAATGGCACTGTGATAGACTGCATCCAATTTATTGAGTAGGGTATTGGAGGCAATTTTGTAAATGACATCGCCAAAGTCGAGGATCGGTAGGATGGTCAGTTTTACGTCAGAACTGTCTAGAGTAGTGATGCTGGACGGGCGTGCAGGTGCAGGCAGCGATCGGTTGAAGAGCATGCATTTGGTTTTACTTGTATTTAAGAGCAGTTGGAAGCCACGGAAGGAGAGTTGTATGGCATTGAAATCGTTGGAGGGTTGCTAACACAGTGTCCAAAGATGGGCCAGAAGTATACAGAATGGTGTCGTCTGCGTAGAGGTGGATCAGAGACTCACCAGCAGCAAGAGCGACATCATTGATGTACACAAAGAAGAGAGTCGGCCCAAGAATTGAACCCTGTGGCACCCCCATAGAGACTGCCAGAGGTCCGGACAACAGACCCTCTGATTTGACACACCGAACTCTATCAGAGAAGTAGTTGGTGAACCAGGCGAGGCAATCATTTGAGAAACCAAGGCTATCGAGTCTGCCGATGAGGATGTGGTGATTGACAGAGTCGAAAGCCTTGGCCAGGTCAATGAATACGGCTGCACAGTATTGTTTCTTATCGATGGCGGTTAAGATATTGTTTAGGACCTTGAGCGTGGCTTAGGTGCACCCGTGACCAGCTCTGAAACCAGATTGCATAGCGGAGAAGGTGTGGTGGGATTCGAAATGGTTGGTAATCTGTTTGTTGACTTGGCATTCGAAGACCTTAGAAAGGCAGGGTAGGATAGCATGTAGCAGTTTGGGTCAAGAGTGCCCCCCCTTTGAAGAGGGGGATGACCGCAGCTGCTTTCTTTGGGAATCTCAGACGACACGAAAGAGAGGTTGAACAGGCTAGTAATAGGGTTTGCAACAATTTCGGCAGATCATTTTAGAAATAGGGGGTCCAGATTGTCTAGCCCGGCTGATTTGTAGGGGTCCAGATTTTGCAGCTCTTTCAGAACATCAGCTGACTGGATTTGGGGGAAGGAGAAATGGGGAAGGTTTGGGCGAGTTGCTGTGGGGGGTGCAGTGCTGTTGACCGGGGTAGGGGTAGCCAGGTGGAAAGCATGGCCAGCCGTAGAAAAATGGTTATTGAAGTTCTCAATTATAGTGGATTTATCGGTGGTGACAGAGTTTCCTATCCTCAGTGCATATCACGGGAGCTGTTCGATGCTAATGCAGAACGCCATAGGATGTTTTTGTGTTGGTTAAGGTCAGTCAGGTCTGGAGAGAACCAAGGGCTATATCTGTTCCTGGTTCTACATTTCTTGAATGGGGCATGTTTATTTAAGATGGTTAGGAAGGCATTTAAAAATAACCAGGCATTCTCTACTGACGGGATGAGATCAATGTCCTTCCAGGATATCCTGGCCAGGTCGATTAGAAAGGCCTGCTCGCTAAAGTGTTTCATGGAGTGTTTGACAGTGATGAGTGGAGGTCGCTTGACCGCTGACCCATTACGGATGCAGGCAATGAGGCAATGATAACTGAGATCTTGGTTGAAAACAGCAGAGGTGTATTTAGAGGGCAAGTTGGTTAGGATGATATCTATGAGGGTGCCCGTGTTTACAGCTTTGGGGAGGTACCTGGAAGGTTCATTGATAATTTGCGTGAGATTGAGGGCATCAAGCTTAGATTGTAGGATGGCTGGGGTGTTAAGAATGTTCCAGTTTAGGTCACCTAGCAGCACGAGCACGAGTTCACATATGGTGTCCAGAGCACAGCTGGGGGCAGAGGGTGGTCTATAGCAGGCGGCAACGGTGAGAGACTTGTTTTTAGAGAGGTGGATTTTTAAAAGTAGAAGTTTAAATTGTTTGAGTACAGACCTGGATAGTAGGACAGAACTCTGCAGGCTATCTCTGCAGTAGATTTCAACACCGCCCCCTTTGGCAGTTCTATCTTGTCTGAAAATGTTGTAGTTAGGAATGGAGATTTCAGAGTTTTTGGTGGTCTTCCTAAGCCAGGACTCAGACACGGCTAGGACACACGGGGTTGGTGGAGTGTGCTAAAGCAGTGAATAAAACAAACTTAGGGAGGATGCTTCTAATGTTAACATGCATGAAACCAAGGCTATTACGGTTACAGAAGTCATCAAAAGAGAGCACCTGGGGAATAGGAGTGGAGCTAGGCACTGCATGGCCTGGATTCACCTCTACATCACCAGAGGAAAAGAGGAGGAGTAGGATAAGGGTACGGCTAAAAGCTATGAGAATTGGTCGTCTAGAACGTCTGGAACAGAGAGTAAAAGGAGGTTTCTGGGGGCGATAAAATAGCATCAAGGTATAATGTACAGACAAAGATATGGTAGGATGTGAATACAGTGAAGGTAAACCTAGGTATTGAGTGATGAAGAGAGAGATATTGTCTCTAGAAACATCATTGAAACCAGGTGATGTCATCGCATGTGTGGGTGGTGGAACTGAAAGGTTGGATAAGGTATAGTGAGCAGGGCTAGAGGCTCTACAGTGAAATAAGCCAATAAACACTAACCAGAACAGCAATGGACAAGGCATATTGACATTACGGAGAGGCATGCGTCGAGTGATCATAAGGGTCCAGTGAGTAGTGAGGTTGGTTGGGGTCACGGCGATTCAGACAGCTAGCCGGGCCATCGGTACCAAGCTAGCATAGGATGGAGGTCTGTTTTTAGCCACCTCATGCGTTTCCGTCGGTAGATTAGTGGGGTTCCGTGTGGTAGAGGGGCGTGTGGTAGAGGGGATTAATCCAATTGGCAAAATAGATATAGTTATAGTGACCCAAGAAAAATTGTCCGATAGACCTATTCCGATAGCAGCCGATAAGACAGCTAACGATTAGCGGGCCGCAGATGGATGTAACGTCGCGACAGAGGGGCCAGTTGGATAACTCCAACTGATAAGTAACAGACACATCTCAACATCAACTGTTCAGAGGAGACTGTGTGAATCAGGCCTTCATGGTTGAATTTCTGAAAAGAAACCACTACTAAAGGCCACCAATGAAAAGAAGAGACTTGTTT
This sequence comes from Oncorhynchus clarkii lewisi, assembly GCF_045791955.1. Lineage (NCBI taxonomy): Eukaryota > Metazoa > Chordata > Actinopteri > Salmoniformes > Salmonidae > Oncorhynchus > Oncorhynchus clarkii. The sequence continues at coordinate 62,283 of NW_027258100.1, read as the reverse complement.
GTGCCAAGAAACAAGAGCAATGGACATTAGACCGGTGGAAATACGTTCTTCGGTCTGATGAGTCCAAATTTGAGTTTCTTTTGTTCCAACCTCTTTGTCTTTGTGAGACGAGGAGTAGGTGAATGGATGATCTTCGCATGGTGTGGTTTCCAATATGAAGCATGGAGGAGGTGTGATTTATTTAGAATTCAAGGCACACTTCACCAGCATGGCTACCACAGCATTCTGCAGCGATATGCCATCCCTTCTGGTTTGCGCTTAGTGGGACAATCATTTGTTTTTCAACAGGACAATGACCCAACATAACTCCAGGCTGTGTATGGGCTATATTTTGACCAAGAAGGATAGTGATGGAGTGCTGCATAAGATGATCTGGCTTCCACAATCACCCGACCTCAACCCAATTGAGAGGGTTTGGGATGAGTTGGACCGCAGACTGAAGGAAGAGCAGCCAACAAGTGCTCAGCATATGTGGGAACTCCTTGGAAAAGCATTCATAATGATGCTGGTTGAGAGAATGCCAAGTGTGCGCAAGGTTGTTTTCAAGGCAAAGGGTGGCTACTTTGAAACATCTAAAATATATTTTGATTCGTTTTACACTTTCTCTGGGAAACTGTGAAGTACTGGGGCAGCTGGGAAGAACTGGTGAAGCTGTGAAGAACTGGGGAAGCTGTGAAGAACTGGGGAAGCTGTGAAGAACTGGTGAAGCTGTGAAGAACTGGCGAAGCTGTGAAGAACTGGGGATTTTTGAAGCCAGCCTATTGCATGATTGTGTTCATTAGTCGGTTATTAAAGAACGTGAAGCAGGGGCCTCCCGAGTGGCGCACTACATTGCAGTGCTGAGGCGCCACTACAGCCTCAGGTTCGATCCCAGGCTGTGTCACAGCCGGCCGTGACCGTGAACGTCGTGTTTCTGAGGCTCTCGAACTTCACCTCGCCCGATTCTGTAGCGGTGATGAGACAACATTGTAGCTACCAATTTGGGAGAAAAAGGGGGTATAATAATAACAACAAAATATGTGAAACACTATTAAATTAACTGTTTCCTGATTGTGTCTGTTATTAAACGTTTACTGCTTTTCATTAAATCACATTAAATCATGTTAAATCATTAAATCACATTAAATCATGTTAAATCATTAAATCATGTTAAATCATTGAATCATGTTAAATCATTAAATCATGTTAAATCATTAAATCATGTTAAATCATGTTAAATAATTAAATCATGTTAAATCATGTTAAATCATTAAATCATGTTAAATCATTGAATCATGTTAAATCATTAAATCATGTTAAATCATTAAATCATGTTAAATCATTGAATAATGTTAAATAATTAAATCATGTTAAATCATGTTAAATCATTAAATCATGTTAAATCATTAAATCATGTTAAATCATGTTAAATCATTGAATCATGTTAAATCATTAAATCATGTTAAATCATGTTAAATCATGTTAAATCATGTTAAATCATGTTAAATCATGTTAAATCATTAAATCATGTTAAATCATGTTAAATCATTAAATCATGTTAAATCATGTTAAATCATTAAATCATGTTAAATCATTAAATCATGTTAAATCATTAAATCATGTTAAATCATTAAATCATGTTAAATCATTAAATCATGTTAAATCATTAAATCACGTTAAATCATTGAATCATGTTAAATCATTGAATCATGTTAAATCATTAAATCATGTTAAATCATTAAATCATGTTAAATCATTAAATCATGTTAAATCATTAAATCATGTTAAATCATTAAATCATGTTAAATCATGTTAAATCATGTTAAATCATGTTAAATCATTAAATCATGTTAAATCATTAAATCATGTTAAATCATTAAATCATGTTAAATCATTAAATCGTGTTAAATCATTAAATCATGTTAAATCATTAAATCATGTTAAATCATTAAATCATGTTAAATCATTAAATCATGTTAAATCATTAAATCATGTTAAATCATGTTAAATCATTAAATCATGTTAAATCATTAAATCATGTATGGTTACACATATTGTATTGTTCATATGGCAGAATATTATTGGTTCAGTTAAGGCCTAAAATAAATGTGTTTATGTCACGACTTCCGCCGAAGTCGGTTCCTCTCCTTGTTCAGGCGGCGGTCGGCGTCGCCTGTCTATAGGCCATCATCGATCCACTTTTCAATTTCCTTTTGTTTTGTCTTCCCTGGTCTCAATTCCCTCATTACATGTGTGAACCCTCTGTTCCCCCCATGTCTTTTGTGCGGAATTGTTTATTGTAAGTGCATGTGCACATTTTATCGCCACGGGTTTTGTTGTTCTGATTTCCGGTGGTTTGATGAATCAAACTGCTCCGTTGATTACCCAGACTTCCCTGCTGCCAGTTACGCACTCCCTTACAGTTTATACTTAATTCATAATAAATGTTTTTTTACATGAATTAGTTCATATATTTATATAAAGGCTGAAGGCTAAAACTCGTCTAGACCTATCTATTAAATATATATATATATATATATATATAACTCGTCTATTTAGTTCTACAAATGTATTTTCCTTTTAAAGAATCTATTTTAGTTTGATTTAGTTTTTACTCCAGACATTAACACCAACCATTCACTATAAAACCTTGTCAACAAAAAAAGCTGAGCGAAATACAAAAGGTTTGCGCCCAGAACAAATCCAGCTTCGAAGAATGGAAATCCCTAATTGTGTTTGTAAATAAAGTCAAATGTATATTGTTCAAATACGTTTTCGTCCTTGAGTTTGTGTTTCCACTAGATTCTGTAGCCACGAAGTAAAAAATTGGCTATTGTAAAAACTCATGAAAAACTCATAATAATAATGCATTTGGAAAGTATTCCTTTCCACAAATAAAAAACACATACCTTATTTACATAAGTATTCAGACCCTTCGCTATAAGACTTGAAATTGAGCTCATGTGGATCCTGTTTCCATTGATCATCCTTGTTGTTTCTATAACTTGATTGGAGTCCACCTGTGGCAAGTTCAGTTGATTGCACATGATTTGGAAAGGCACACACCTGTCTACATATCTATATAAGGTCCCACAAGTTGACAGTGCATGTCAGACCAAAAACCAAGCTATGAGGTCGAAGGAATTGTTTGTAGAGCTCAGAGACAGGATTGTGTCGAGACACAGATCTAGGTGAAGGCTACCAAAATATTTCTGCAGCATTGAAGGTCCCCAATAACAGTGGCCTCCATTAATCTTAAATGGAAGAAGTTTGGAACCACCAAGACTCTTCATAGAGCTGGCCGGCCGGTCAAACTGAGCAATCGGGGAAGAAGGACCTTGGTCAGGGAGGTGACCAAGAACCCAATGGTCACTCTGACAGAGATCCAAAGTTATTCTGTGAAGATGGGAGAACCTTCCAGAAGGACAACCATCTCTGCAACACTCCATCAATCAGGCCTTTACAGTACAACGGCCAGCAGGAAGCCACTCCTCAGTAAAAGGCACATGACAAGCCACGTGGAGTTCGCCGTTCTAAAGCATATATTCCAGAAGGAATAAATAATGAATAATAATAATAAAATGTCGATCCTATCATGCGCCAGGATATTTTTTCTAAGCCAGGATCAATTCATGTTCCATTGCTTGTTCTGCTCCTCTAAGAATAATGAATGCCGGGTAGCCGTGTGGATTATTAGCATATGAACGACTTCAATATGCTGGACAATCAAATCCATCCATCCAAGCCATTTATAACGATCCGGCAGTTCAAAGAAGATCATTTCAAAGGTAATCCAATGGGCCTAGTTATTGTTCAATAGCAGCATACATTTGCATGAATTATCTTCTCTCTCTTAAAATAGTCTTTACTCTTCTTGTGCAATGTATAGCCAGCCCACTCTATTGTTTGTCTATCTGCCTGTCTTGGTGAGAATCTTAAGTTAATAATAGTATTCTTGTAATGAGTGCGCTGAGAGTCGGTAAGCAGGTACAGGGAGTGAGTGTTTTAATAAATAAACAAAACAATGAACACAAAACACAAACAACTCACCAACATGAAAACAGTCAATAACACCTGAGGAACGAAGGAGAGTGACAGATACACAGCGTCTTGCAAAAGTATTCACCCCCTTGGCATTTTTCCTATTTTGTTGCATTACAACTTGGAATTGAAATAGATTTTTATTTGGATTTCATGTAATGAACATACACAAAATTGTCCAAATTGGTGAAGTGAAATGTAAAAACAATAAAAAACAGAAAAGTGGTGTACATATTGTATTCACCCCCTTTACTATGAAGCCCCTAACTAAGATCTGGTGCAACCAATTACCTTCAGAAGACACATAATTAGTTACATAAAGTCCACCTGTGTGCAATCTAAGTGTCACATGATCTGTCACATGATCTCAGTAATACAGTTGAAGTCAGAAGTTTACATACACCTTAGGCAAACACATTTAAACTCAGTTGTTCACAATTCCTGGCATTCAACTTCAATAGGGTAGGGGGCAGCATTTGGAATTTTGGATGAAAAGTGTGCCCAAATTAAACTGCCTGCTACTCAGGCCCAGAAGCTAGGATATGCATATAATTGCATATAATTGGTAGATTTGGATAGAAAACACTCCAAAATTTCCAAAACTGTTAAAATAATGTCTGAGTATAACAGAACTGATATGGCAGGCAAAAACCTGAGGAAAATCCATCCAGTAAGTACTATTATTTGGAAAGGCTGTTTTTCCATTGAAAGCCTATCCACCACACAAAGACTTAGGACCCAGTTCACGATCTCTGTGGCTTCTTCTACATGTGGCCAGTCTTTAGGCATTGTTTCAGGCTTGTACTCTGAAAAATGAGGGAGATACAGCACATTCAATGATAGGCCAGTGGAAATTTCCCTGGTCGGGAACACGCCTTTCTTGTTTCTCCTTTTCTATTGACAAAGTTTTTGTCTGGTTGAAATATTATTGATTATTTATGACAAAAACAACCTGAAGAATGATTTTAAACATCGTTTGACATGTTTCCACAAACTTTTATTGTACTTTTTTGACTTTTTATCTTGATGTTGAGAGCGCGCTTTGTGCCTTTGGATTACTGAACTTTTTGGACATAAAGAGGGACATTATCGAACAAAACAAACATTTATTGTCTAACATGGAGACCTGGGAGTGCCACCAGATGTAGATCATCAAAGGTAAGTGATTCATTTTAATGCTATTGCTGACTTTTGTGACACCTCTCCTTGGTTGGAAAATGTCTGTATGGTTTTCTGTGACTAGGCACTGACCTAACATAATCGCATGGTGTGCTTTCGCCGTAAAGCCTTTTTGAAATCGGACACAGTGGTTGGTTTTACAAGAAGTTTAAAATGGTGTATCATACTTTTATGTTTGAGGAATTTTAATTATGGGATTTCTGTTGTTTTGAATTTGGCGCCCATTTTCACTGGCTGTTGTCGAGGTGGGACAATACCGTCCCACTGATACCAGAGAGGTTAATCCTTGTAAAAATTCTCTGTCTTAGGTCAGTTAGAATCACCGCTTTATTTTAAGAATGTGAAATGTCAGAATAATAGTAGAGAGAATGATTTATTTCAGCTTTTGTTTCTTTCATCACATTCCCAGTGGTTCAGAAGTTTACATACACTCAATTTGTATTTGGTAGCATTGCCTTTAAATTGTTTAACTTGGGTCAAATGTTTCAGGTAGCCTTCCACAAGCTTCCCACAATAAGTTGGGTGAAAATTGGCCCACTCCTGACAGCGCTGGTGTAACTGAGTCAGGTTTGTAGGCCTCCTTGCTCGCACACGCTTTTTCAGATCTGCCCACAAATTTTCTATAAGATTGAGGTCAGGGCTTTGTGATGGCCACTCCAATACCTTGACTTGTCCTTAAGCCATTTGGCCACAACCTTGGAAGTATACTTGGGGTCATTGTCCATTTGGAAGACCCATTTGCGACAAAGATTTAACTTCCTGACTGATGTCTTGAGATGTTGCTTCAATAGATCCACATAATTTTACGACGTCATGATGCCATCTATTTTGTAAAGTGCACCAGTCCCTCCTGCAACAAAGCACCCCCACAACATGATGCTGCCACCCCCATGCTTCACGGTTGGGACCGTGTTCTTCGGCTTGCAAGCCTCCCCCTTTTTCCTCCAAACACATCAGACCAGAAGACATTTCTCCAAAAAGTATGATCTTTGTCCCCATGTGCAGTTGCAAACCGTAGTCTGGCTTTTATATGGTGGTTTTGGAGCAGTGACTTCTTCCTTGCTGAGTGGCATTTCAGGTTATGTCGATATCGGACTCGTTTTACTGTGGACATGGATACTTTTGTACCTGTTTCCTCCAGCATCTTCACAAGGTCCTTTGCTGTTGTTCTGGGAATGATTTGCACTTTTCACACCAAAGTACGTTCATTTCTAGGAGACAGAACGCATCTCCTTCCTGAGCGGTATGACGACTGCATGGTGTTTATACTTGCGTACTATTGTTTGTACAGATGAACGTGGTACCTTCAGGCGTTTGGAATTTGCTCCCAAGGATAAACCAGACTTGTGGAGGTCTACAATTTATTTTCTGAGGTTTTGGCTGATCTATTTTGATTTTCCCATGATGTCAAGCAAAGAGGCACTGCGTTTGAAGGTAGGCCTTGAAATATTTCCACAGGTACACCTCCAATTGACTCAAATTATGTCAATTAGCCTATCAGAAGCTTCTAAAGCCATGACATCATTTTCTGGAATTTTCCAAGATGTTTAAAGGCACAGTCAACTTAGTGTATGTAAACTCCTGGCCATCTGGAATTGTGAAACAGTGAATTACAAGTGAAATAATTTGTCTGTAAACAATTGTTGGAAAAATTACTTGTGTCATGCACAAAGTAGATGTCCTAACCGACATGACAAAACTATAGTTTGTTTAACAAGAAATGTGTGGAGTGGTTGAAAAACGAGTTTTAATGACTCCATCCTAAGTGTATGTAAACTTCCGACTTCAACTGTTCTGAAAGGCCCCAGAGTCTTCAACACCACAAAGCAAGTGGCACAATGAAGACCAAGGAGCTCCCCAAACAGGTCAGGGACAAAGTTGTGGAGAAGTACAGATCAGGGTTGGGTTATAAAGAAGTATCTGAAACTTTGAACATCCCACAGAGCACCATTAAATCTATTATTAAAAAATTGAAAGAATATGGCACCACAACAAACCTGCCAAGAGAGGGCCGCCCACCAAAACTCACGGACCAGGCAAGGAGGGCATTAATCAGAGAGGCAACAAAGAGACCAAAGATAACCCTGAAGGAGCTGAAAAGCTCCACAGCAGAGATTGGAGCTGTACACGGAAGAGTGGCCAGAAAAAAGCCATTGCTTAATTAAAGAAAAAAATAAGCAAACGCGTTTGGTGTTGGCCAAAATATATGTGGGAGACTCCCCAAACACATGGAAGAAGGGACTGAGAAACTGGTCAGAATTGAAGGAATGATGGATGGTGTTAAATACAGGGAAATTATTGAGGGAAACCTGTTTCAGTCTTCAAGAGATTTGAGACTGGGACGTAGGTTCACCTTCCAGCAGGACAATGACCCTGAGGCCCATGAGGCGCAATTACTCATTACGATGGTGACAGGTGTGTGGGATAAACAGCAGCCTGATGACCTAGAGGCTTATTTCTTGTTTGTTTCAAATAAAAAATATCTTGAGGGAGTATAAGTGACAGTTCCACTGTGAGGTCACCAAAAGAGATGAGATGGTTCCACTGTGTGCCGTGGCGGAGGTCATCCTGCCTTGTCTCAGGATGGTAAGTTGGTGGTTGAAGATATCAAAAGAGATTAGGTGGTTCCACTGTGAGGTCACCAAAAGAGATGAGGTGGTTCCACTGTGAGGTCCCCAAAAGAGATGAGGTGGTTCCACTGTGAGGTCACCAAAATAGATGAGGTGGTTCCACTGTGAGGTCACCAAAAGAGATGAGGTGGTTCCACTGTGAGGTCACCAAAAGAGATGAGGTGGTTCCACTGTGAGGTCACCAAAAGAGATGAGGAGGTTCCACTGTGAGGTTACCAAAAGAGATGAGGTGGTTCCACTGTGAGGTCACCAAAAGAGATGAGGTGGTTCCACTGTGAGTTCACCAAAAGAGATGAGGAGGTTCCACTGTGAGGTTACCAAAAGAGATGAGGTGGTTCCACTGTGAGGTCACCAAAAGAGATGAGAGGTGGAAGGAGTAGAGAAGAGTGGTTTGGAGGTGACGCTTCTTTAGTTTGTCTGACTGTCTTGGTGAGAATCTCAAGTTAATAAAATAGTCTTCCTTAGAGTTTTACATTTAACTTCCTGAAACTAGATCTGTCTTTTGGCTGTCATGGCAAATTAAACATTTTAATAACATTTTACTTGTCAAAACTGGTGTGACATAAAACACTTTTAGTTCCTTGTATTAATAATGGCAGTGTTGTTTCAATAATAACAATTTATCTGTGAAATTAGACATTGAACTTGAGCCCTGTTTCAACAAGCTGATTCAGAGAATGATTTACAGAATGACAGTAAAGTGAATAGTTATTGTGATACGGCAGAGTTTTAAACAATGTTTGGATATCTCATACCCGAAGAAAAGGATGGACCCAAATATATAGGGTAAACATATAGGCCTAAAGCATTTTAAAACAGGATCAAAAGCTAAATAGCTTTATTTTCTTGTAATTCAATGGCTTCCTGAGATGAGGCCTACCCAAAACTATTCAATAAAATTCCTTATTATATTCTGTCTCTGTCATTCAATTAAGCCTGTACTCGATTTAACTATTTTCATAACTGATATAAATTCAGTCAAATTTTAGTATATAAATTCAAATCAAATTTTATTTGTCACATACACATGGTTAGCAGATGTTAATGTGAGTGTAGCGAAATGCTTGTGCTTCTATTTCCGACAATGTAGTAATAACCAACGAGTAATCTAACCTAACAATTCCACAACAACTACCTTATACACACAAGTGTAAAGGGATGAAGAATATGTACAGATATATGAATGAGTGATGGTACAGAACGGCATAGGCAAGATACAGCAGATAGTATTGAGTACAGTATATACAGATGAGATGAGTAATGTAGGGTATGTAAACAAAGTGGCATAGTTTAAAGTGGCTAGTGATACATGTATTACATAAAGATGGCAAGATACAGTAGATGGTATAGGGTACAGTATATACATATGAGATGAGATGAGTAATGTAGGGTATGTAAACATTATACATTATGTTGCATTGTTTAAAGTGGCTAGTGATACATTTTTACATACATTTTTCCGTTATTAAAGTGTCTGGAGTTGAGTCAGAATGTTGCCAGCAGCCACTCAATGTTAGTGGTGGCTGTTTAAAACTTGTTGAGGATAGGGGGCAGTATTTTCACTTTGGATGAATTGCGTGCCCATAGTGAACTGCATCAAACTCTGTCCTAGATTGCTAATATATGCATAATATTATTACTATTGGATAGAAAACACTCTGAAGTTTCTAAAACTTATGTCTGTGAGTATAACAGAACTCATAGGGCAGGCAATCTTCCAAACAAGAAGTGAAATTCTGAAAGTTGGGACAAATTTGATGTCATCACCCCCTCCTTTCCCAACAAGATATGGATCCGGAAGCACTTCCTACGCCTTCCACTAGATGTCCTCATTCAGTAGAAAGTGGAATGGAGCATTTGCTGTGAACTTTGACCGAATGGGAGGGGAAATAGTCAGTGTCCCGACAGACTGCCATTTTCCTGTGGCGCATTTCTCTGTGGGTGCTACCGCTGTTCCATTCGGCCCCAGATGAAAACGTATGATCCAGTTGGAACGTTATTGGATATATATGAAAATAACATCCTGAAGATTGATTCTCTACTTAGTTTGACAAGTTTATTCGACCTGGAATATATCTTTTGGAAGTTTTTGTGCGAGTTATCTTGGACCAGCAGTCAGTTTTTAGGGGACACGTGAGCTGAAAGTGATAGCAAATGCAGCTACTTGGACACTAGTATTGGACATTATGGAACAAAACAACGATTTATTGTGGAACTAGGACTCCTTGCATTGCATTCTGATGAAAGATCATCAAAGGTAAGGGAATATTTATGATGTAATTTCGTAATTCTGTTGACTCCAACATGGCGGAGAAATACTGTTACGTCTGAGCGCCGTCTCAGATTCTGTAACGTTTTAAAAAAGTCTGACCCAGCGGTTGCATTAAGATCCAGTGTATCTTTAATTATATGTAGAACATGTATCTTTAGTCAAAGTTTATGATGAGTATTTCTGTTATCTTTCTATAATTCCTCCGGATATTTTGGAGGATTTTCTGAACATGGCGTCAATGTAAACCGAGATTTGTGGATATAAAAATGCATATTATCGAACAAAACATAAATGTACTGTGTAACATGTCATATGACTGTCATCTGATTAAGATTTTCAAAAGGTTAGTGATTCATTTTATCTCTAATCCTGCTTTTGTGATTTTATCTTTGGCTGGAAAAAATGGCTGCGTTTTTCCTTTGATTTGGTGGTGGTCTAACATAAATATATGTTGTGTTTTCGCTGTAAAACATTTTAAAAATCTGACTTGATGGGTAGATGAACAAGATGTCTATATTTCATTTGAGGTATTGGACTTGTTAATGTGTGAAAGTTAAATATTTCTAAAGAATAATCTTGAATTCCCTGCGCCACCTTTTCATCTGAACGGGGGGGGGGGGGGGGGGGGTTTAACAGTCTGATGGCCTTGAAATAGAAGCTGTTTTTCAGTCTCTCGGTCCCAGCTTTGATGCACCTGTACTGACCTTGCTGACCTCGCCTTCTGGATGAAACTGACCCCGCCTTCAAATAATTTTGCACGCACAATTTTTCAGTTTTTGATTTGTTAAAAAAGTTTGAAATATCCAATAAATGTCGTTCCACTTCATGATTGTGTCCCACTTGTTGTTGATTCTTCACAAAAAAATACAGTTTTATATCTTTATGTTTGAAGCCTGAAATGTGGCAAAAGGTCGCAAAGTTCAAGGGGGCCGAATACTTTCGCAAGGCACTGTATGTTTTTGTACCGTCTAGGGGTTTTGAATGTTCATGGGGTGGGGACTAGTCTAGGTGTTTTGTATGTCTATGGTTGCCTAGATTGGTGCTCAATTAGAGGCAGCTGTTTATCGTTGTCTCTGATTGGGAACCATATTTAGGCAGCCATATTCCTAGGGTAATTCATGGGTCATTGTCTATGTGTTAGTTGCCTGTGTCTGCACTTATCATATATAGCTTCACGGTCGTTTTGGTGTTTTGTAAGTTTGTTTAAGTGTTCTTCGTCTCATTAAAGAAGATGTATTCATCTCACGCTGCGCCTTGGTCTCCTCCATACAACGAACGTGACTGTATTGTCCTCAAAGCGAGCAAAGAAGTTGTTTAGTCTGTCTGGGAGCAAGACATCCTGATGAATTCGGTACACTATAGCCTATATATAATATTCTGTTTATTTTCATAACTAATATAAATTCAGTATACTATAGCCTATATATATTATATTTATTTTCACAACTGATATAAATTCAGTATACTATAGCCTATATATAATATCCTATTTATTTTCATAACTGATATGAATTCAGTATACTATAGCCTATATATAATATTCTGTTTATTTTCATAACTAATATAAATTCAGTATACTATAGCCTATATATATTATATTTATTTTCACAACTGATATAAATTCAGTATACTATAGCCTATATATAATATCCTATTTATTTTCATAACTGATATGAATTCAGTATACTATAGCCTATATATAATATTCTGTTTATTTTCATAACTAATATAAATTCAGTATACTATAGCCTATATATAATATTCTGTTTATTTTCATAACTGATATGAATTCAGTATACTATAGCCTATATATAAGCCTATATATAATATTCTGTATATTTTCATAACTAATATACATTTGGTATACTACAACCTATATAATATTCAGCACATATGAACACATGCATTTTTGGCTATATAAAGAACAGCTTTGCATGATTTAATGAAAAGCAGAAAACAGAAAACATTGCTTCTCATTCTTTAAAAAAAATACTCAGAAACAGGCAACAGGCTGTACAGCTAGCTGGCTTCACAGTTTCCCTGCTAAAGAGGCCTACAAGGAAACTCAATTTATCTCAACAAAGTTGAGGGCGCGAGGGGACACCTCCCGCTGTGTGCTGAGCAGTACCTTCCACCCCCCGCCGTGTAGTACCTTCCACCCCCCGCTGAGTAGTACCTTCCACCCCCCGCTGAGTAGTACCGTCCACCCCCCGCTGAGTAGTACCTTCCACCCCCCGCTGTGTGCTGAGTAGTACCTTCCACCCCCCGCTGAGTAGTACCTTCCACAAAACGTTTTGCTCGACAAAAGACACGTAATCCCCATGTCCCCCCTTGTCACCCCCACCCCCCATTATCACCATGTAAAACAGACTGGTACTATAGATTAGGGCTAGGTGTTATATAGACTGGTACTATAGGTTAGGAATAGGTGTTATATAGACTGGTACTATAGATTAGGGCTAGGTGTTATATAGACTGGTAATATAGATTAGGGCTAGGTGTTATATAGACTGGTACTATAGATTAGGGCTAGGTGTTATATAGACTGGTACTATCGATTAGGGCTGGGTGTTATATAGACTGGTACTATAGATTAGGACTAGGTGTTATATAGACTGGTACTATAGATTAGGGCTAGGTGTTATATAGACTGGTACTATAGATTAGGGCTGGGTGTTATGATCTCACGATGTAGGACAGACTGGTACTATAGATTAGGGCTAGTTGTTATATAGACTGCTACTATAGATTAGGGCTAGGTGTTATATAGACTGGTACTATAGATTAGGAATAGGTGTTATATAGACTGGTACTATCGATTAGGGCTAGGTGTTATAATCTGACCATGTAGGACAGACTAGTACTATAGGTTAGGGCTAGGTGTTATATAGACTGGAACTATAGATTAGGGTTAGGTGTTATATAGACTGGTATTAAAGATTAGGGCTAGGTGTTATATAGACTGCTACTATAGATTAGGGCTAGGTGTTATATAGACTGCTACTATAGATTAGGGCTAGGTGTTATATAGACTAGTACTATAGATTAGGGCTAGGTGTTATACAGACTGGTAGTATAGATTAGGGCTAGGTGTTATACAGACTAGTACTATAGATTAGGGCTAGGTGTTATATAGACTGGTAGTATAGATTAGGGCTAGGTGTTATATAGACTGGTAGTATAGATTAGGGCTAGGTGTTATATAGACTGGTACTATAGATTAGGGCTAGGTGTTATATAGACTGGTAGTATAGATTAGGTCTAGGTGTTATAATCTCACCATGTAGGACAGACTGGTACTATAGATTAGGGCTAGGTGTTATATAGACTGGTACTATAGATTAGGGCTAGGTGTTATAATCTCACCATGTAGGACACACTGGTACTATAGATTAGGGCTAGATGTTATATAGACTGGTACTATAGATTAGAGCTAGGTGTTATATAGACTGGTGCTATAGATTAGGGCTAGGTGTTATATAGACTGGTACTATAGATTAGGGCTAGGTGTTATATAGACTGGTACTATAAATTAGGGCTAGGTGTTATAATCTGACCATGTAGGACAGACTGGTACTATAGGATAGGGCTAGGTGTTATAATCCCACCATGTAGGACAGACTGGTACTATAGATTAGGGCTAGGTGTTATATAGACTGGTACTATAGATTAGGGCTTGGTGTTATATAGACTGGTACTATAGATTAGGGCTAGGTGTTATAATCTCACCATGTAGGACAGACTGGTACTATAGATTAGGGCTAGGTGTTATAATCTGACCATGTAGGACAGACTGGTACTATAGGTTAGGGCTAGGTGTTATAATCCCACCATGTAGGACAGACTGGTACGATAGATTAGGTCTAGGTGTTAAACAGACTAGTACTATAGATTAGGGCTAGGTGTTATATAGACTGGTACTATAGATTAGGGCTAGGTGTTATATAGACTGGTACTATAGATTAGGGTTGGTGTTATATTAACTGGTACTATAGATTAGAGCTAGGTGTTATAATCTCACCATGTAGGACACACTGGTACTATAGATTAGGGCTAGATGTTATATAGACTGGTACTATAGATTAGAGCTAGGTGTTATATAGACTGGTACTATAGATTAGGGCTAGGTGTTATATAGACTGGTAGTATAGATTAGGGCTAGGTGTTATATAGACTGGTACTATAGATTAGGGCTAGGTGTTATATAGACTGGTAATATAGATTAGGGCTAGGTGTTATAATCTCACCATGTAGGACAGACTGGTACTATAGATTAGGGCTAGGTGTTATATAGACTGGTAATATAGATTAGGGCTAGGTGTTATAATCTCACCATGTAGGACAGACTGGTACTATAGATTAGGGCTAGGTGTTATATAGACTGGTGCTATAGATTAGGGCTAGGTGTTAAACAGACTGGTAATATAGATTAGGGTTAGGTGTTATTGTCTCACCATGCAGGACAGACTGGTGCTATAGATTAGGGCTAGGTGTTAAACAGACTGGTAATATAGATTAGGGCTAGGTGTTAAACGGACTGGTACTATAGATTAGGGCTAGGTGTTAAACAGACTGGTACTATAGATTAGGATTAGGTGTTATATAGACTGGTAATATAGATTAGGGCTAGGTGTTATACAGACTGGTACTCTAGATTAGGGCTAGGTGTTATACAGACCGGTACTATAGATTAGGGCTAGGTGTTAAACAGGCTGGTAATATAGATTAGGGCTAGGTGTTAAACAGACTGGTAATATAGATTAGGGTTAGGTGTTATAATCTCACCATGTAGGACAGACTGGTTCTATAGATTAGGGCTAGGTGTTAAACAGACTGGTGCTATAGATTAGGGCTAGGTGTTAAACAGACTGGTAATATAGATTAGGGCTAGGTGTTAAACAGACTGGTAATATAGATTAGGGCTAGGTGTTAAACAGACTGGTAATATAGATTAGGGCTAGGTGTTATATAGACTGGTACTATAGATTAGGGCTAGGTGTTAAACAGACTGGTACTATAGATTAGGGCTAGGTGTTAAACAGGCTGGTAATATAGATTAGGGCTAGGTGTTAAACAGACTGGTAATATAGATTAGGGTTAGGTGTTATAATCTCACCATGTAGGACAGACTGGTTCTATAGATTAGGGCTAGGTGTTAAACAGACTGGTGCTATAGATTAGGGCTAGGTGTTAAACAGACTGGTAATATAGATTAGGGCTAGGTGTTAAACAGACTGGTAATATAGATTAGGGCTAGGTGTTATATAGACTGGTAGTATAGATTAGGGCTAGGTGTTATATAGACTGGTACTATAGATTAGGGCTAGGTGTTATATAGACTGGTAATATAGATTAGGGCTAGGTGTTATAATCTCACCATGTAGGACAGACTGGTACTATAGATTAGGGCTAGGTGTTATATAGACTGGTAATATAGATTAGGGCTAGGTGTTATAATCTCACCATGTAGGACAGACTGGTACTATAGATTAGGGCTAGGTGTTAAACAGACTGGTAATATAGATTAGGGTTAGGTGTTATTGTCTCACCATGCAGGACAGACTGGTGCTATAGATTAGGGCTAGGTGTTAAACAGACTGGTAATATAGATTAGGGCTAGGTGTTAAACGGACTGGTACTATAGATTAGGGCTAGGTGTTAAACAGACTGGTACTATAGATTAGGATTAGGTGTTATATAGACTGGTAATATAGATTAGGGCTAGGTGTTATACAGACTGGTACTCTAGATTAGGGCTAGGTGTTATACAGACTGGTACTATAGATTAGGGCTAGGTGTTAAACAGGCTGGTAATATAGATTAGGGCTAGGTGTTAAACAGACTGGTAATATAGATTAGGGCTAGGTGTTAAACAGACTGGTAATATAGATTAGGGCTAGGTGTTAAACAGACTGGTAATATAGATTAGGGCTAGGTGTTAAACAGACTGGTAATATAGAGTAAGGCTAGGTGTTAAACAGACTGGTAATATAGATTAGGGCTAGGTGTTAAACAGACTGGTAATATAGAGTAGGGCTAGGTGTTAAACAGACTGGTAATATAGATTAGGGCTAGGTGTTATAGTCTCACCATGTAGGACAGACTGGTCCTATAGATTAGGGCTAGGTGTTATATAGACTGGTACTATAGATTAGGGCTAGGTGTTATAGTCTCACCATGTAGGACAGACTGGTCCTATAGATTAGAGCTAGGTGTTATATAGACTGGTACTATAGATTAGGGCTAGGTGTTATATAGACTGGTACTATAGATTAGGGCTAGGTGTTATAATCTCACCATGTAGGACAGACTGGTACTATAGATTAGGGCTAGGTGTTATTGTCTCACCATGCAGGACAGACTGGTGCAGGCTCCAATAGATACTGAGGCAGTTCTTCTCTCTCTTCATGCCTCGTTTACACTGGCAGCCGTGCAGCGGGGAGGACAGCAGGGCCGTGACTGCGTTCTCACACTGGTTCCTGGCCCCAGGGCCCAGCTTCACGCTGCCGTCCCCCGCCACACACTGTCTCAGCGTCCGCAGACGAGGGCTGCACGCGTCATCACTGGAGCAGGTGTCCCCAGCCTGTAGACAGTCTCTGTCCCTCCCCGCAGACACAGCGAGGGGGAGCCCTGAGGAAGAGACAGCACGAATTAAAACAGTTTCAGGTGGAAGTACAACGCTAGGTAATCAAACTGGTTAGTACTAGGTAATCAAACTGGTTAGTACTAGGTAATCAAACTGGTTAGTACTAGGTAATCAAACTGGTTAGTACTAGGTAATCAAACTGGTTAGTACTAGGTAATCAAACTGGTTAGTACTAGGTAATCAAACTGGTTAGTACTAGGTAACCAAACTGGTTAGTACTAGGTGATACTACTGGTTAGTACTAGGTCATCAAACTGGTTAGTGCTAGGTAATCAAACTGGTTAGTACTAGGTAATCAAACTGGTTAGTACTAGGTCATCAAACTGGTTAGTGCTAGGTAATCAAACTGGTTAGTACTAGGTAATCAAACTGGTTAGTGCTAGGTAATCAAACTGGTTAGTACTAGGTAATCAAACTGGTTAGTACTAGGTAATCAAACTGGTTAGTACTAGGTAATCAAACTGGTTAGTACTAGGTAATCAAACTGGTTAGTACTAGGTAATCAAACTGGTTAGTACTAGGTAATCAAACTGGTTAGTACTAGGTAACCAAACTGGTTAGTACTAGGTGATACTACTGGTTAGTACTAGGTCATCAAACTGGTTAGTGCTAGGTAATCAAACTGGCTAGTACTAGGTAATCGAACTGGTTAGTGCTAGGTAATCAAACTGGTTAGTACTAGGTAATCAAACTGGTTAGTACTAGGTCATCAAACTGGTTAGTGCTAGGTAATCAAACTGGTTAGTACTAGGTAATCAAACTGGTTAGTGCTAGGTAATCAAACTGGTTAGTACTAGGTAATCAAACTGGTTAGTACTAGGTAATCAAACTGGTTAGTACTAGGTAATCAAACTGGTTAGTACTAGGTAATCAAACTGGTTAGTACTAGGTAATCAAACTGGTTAGTACTAGGTAATCAAACTGGTTAGTACTAGGTAACCAAACTGGTTAGTACTAGGTGATACTACTGGTTAGTACTAGGTCATCAAACTGGTTAGTGCTAGGTAATCAAACTGGCTAGTACTAGGTAATCGAACTGGTTAGTGCTAGGTAATCAAACTGGTTAGTACTAGGTAATCAAACTGGTTAGTACTAGGTAATCAAACTGGTTAGTACTTGGTGATACTACTGGTTAGTTCTAGGTAATCAAACTGGTTAGTACTTGGTGATACTACTGGTTAGTTCTAGGTAAACAAACTGGTTGGTACTAGGTAATCAAACTGGCTAGTACTAGGTAATCAAACTGGTTAGTGCTAGGTAATCAAACTGGTTAGTACTAGGTAATCAAACTGGTTAGTACTAGGTAATCAAACTGGTTAGTACTAGGTCATCAAACTGGTTAGTGCTAGGTAATCAAACTGGTTAGTACTAGGTAATCAAACTGGTTAGTGCTAGGTAATCAAACTGGTTAGTACTAGGTAATCAAACTGGTTAGTACTTGGTGATACTACTGGTAGTTCTAGGTAATCAAACTGGTTAGTACTAGGTAATCAAACTGGTTAGTACTAGGTAATCAAACTGGTTAGTACTAGGTAATCAAACTGGTTAGTACTAGGTAATCAAACTGGTTAGTACTAGGTAACCAAACTGGTTAGTACTAGGTGATACTACTGGTTAGTACTAGGTCATCAAACTGGTTAGTGCTAGGTAATCAAACTGGCTAGTACTAGGTAATCGAACTGGTTAGTGCTAGGTAATCAAACTGGTTAGTACTAGGTAATCAAACTGGTTAGTACTAGGTAATCAAACTGGTTAGTACTTGGTGATACTACTGGTTAGTTCTAGGTAATCAAACTGGTTAGTACTTGGTGATACTACTGGTTAGTTCTAGGTAAACAAACTGGTTGGTACTAGGTAATCAAACTGGCTAGTACTAGGTAATCAAACTGGTTAGTGCTAGGTAATCAAACTGGTTAGTACTAGGTAATCAAACTGGTTAGTACTAGGTAATCAAACTGGTTAGTACTAGGTAATCAAAATGGGTAGTACTAGGTGATACTACTGGTTAGTACTAGGTAATCAAACTGGTTAGTACTCTGTGATACTACTGGTTAGTACTAGGTAATCAAACTGGTTAGTACTCGGTGATACAACTGGTTAGTACTCGGTGATACTACTGGTTAGTACTAGGTAATCAAACTGCTTAGTACTTGGTGATACTACTGGTTAGTACTAGGTAATCAAACTGGTTAGTACTAGGTAATCAAACTGGTTAGTGCTAGGTAATCAAACTGGTTAGTACTAGGTAATCAAACTGGTTAGTACTAGGTAATCAAACTGGTTAGTACTCGGTGATACTACTGGTTAGTACTAGGTAATCAAACTGGTTAGTACTAGGTAATCAAAATGGGTAGTACTAGGTGATACTACTGGTTAGTACTAGGCAATCAAACTGGTTAGTACTCTGTGATACTACTGGTTAGTACTAGGTGATACTACTGGTTAGTACTCGGTGATACTACTGGTTAGTACTAGGTAATCAAACTGGTTAGTACTCGGTGATACTACTGGTAGTACTAGGTAATCAAACTGGTTAGTACTCGGTGATACTACTGGTTAGTACTAGGTAATCAAACTGGTTAGTACTCGGTGATACTACTGGTTAGTACTAGGTGACACTACTGGTTAGTACTAGGTAGTTAAACTGGTTAGCACTAGGTAATCAAACTGGTTAGTAATCTGTGATACTACAGGTTAGTACTCGGTGATTCTACTGGTTAGTACTAGATGACACTATGGGTTAGTATTAGGTGATACTACTGGTTAGTACTAGGTGATACCTCTGGTTAGTACTAGGTGATACTACTGGTAAGTACTAGGTAATTAAACTGGTTAGGACTAGGTGATACTACTGGTTAGTACTAGATGATACTACTGGTTAGTACTAGGTGATACTACTGGTTAGTACTCAGTGATACTACTGG
This sequence comes from Oncorhynchus clarkii lewisi, assembly GCF_045791955.1. Classification (NCBI taxonomy): domain Eukaryota; kingdom Metazoa; phylum Chordata; class Actinopteri; order Salmoniformes; family Salmonidae; genus Oncorhynchus; species Oncorhynchus clarkii. The sequence goes on along the minus strand of NW_027258100.1, from coordinate 42,612 downwards.
TTAGTACTAGGTGATACTACTGGTTAGTACTAGGTGATACTACTGTTTAGTACTAGGCGATACTACCGGTTAGTACTAGGTGATACTACTGGTTAGTACTAGGTAATTAAACTGGTTAGTACTAGGTGATACTACTGGTTAGTACTAGGTGATACTACTGGTTAGTACTCGGTGATACTACTGGTTAGTACTAGGTGATACTACTGGTTAGTACTAGGTGATACTACTGGTTAGTACTCGGTGATACTACTGTTTAGTACTAGGTGATATGTAACATAGCATTACATACAGAATAATACAACGTTTTCTGAGACTATGTTGGTTTTTGAGAACACACAGTACAGGTTAGGAACATCTCATGATATCGTATGTCATATTGTATTTGATTCTTGTGTTACTGTGATCAGGGAACTTTTGTGAATGAAACTCTGGTCTCAATGGGTTTTTCCCTGAATAAATAAAGAATAAATAAATCCATAAAAAAATCCAATAAATTGTTTAACTAGGAAAGATTGTTGAGGTTAAAACACTCTTTTTGTCCGTCTGCTCCCACACATAACAGCCCAGAGAGCATGGGGCCCGAGATGAGTCCACACACTAACAAAAACAACAACAAGGGGTTCTGTGTTTTCAGGGCAACCTGGCAAGAGGTCAGTAGGAGCTACACACAGACAACAGTATAGCAAACATGGGTTAGGACTAATAATGTCATGTTTCTGAAGTGCTATGTCATGGTTCTGAAGTGCTATGTCATGGTTCTGAAGTGCTATGTCATGATTCTGAAGTGCTATGTCATGGTTCTGAAGTGTTATGTCATGGTTCTGAAGTGCTATGTCATGGTTCTGAAGTGTTATGTCATGGTTCTGAAGTGCTATGTCATGTTTCTGAAGTGCTATGTCATGTTTCTGAAGTGCTATGTCATGTTTCTGAAGTGCTATGTCATGGTTCTGAAGTGTTATGTCATGGTTCTGAAGTGCTATGTCATGGTTCTGAAGTGCTATGTCATGGTTCTGAAGTGTTATGTCATGGTTCTGAAGTGCTATGTCATGTTTCTGAAGTGCTATGTCATGGTTCTGAAGTGCTATGTCATGGTTCTGAAGTGTTATGTCATGGTTCTGAAGTGCTATGTCATGGTTCTGAAGTGCTATGTCATGGTTCTGAAGTGCTATGTCATGGTTCTGAAGTGCTATGTCATGGTTCTGAAGTGCTATGTCATGGTTCTGAAGTGCTATGTCATGGTTCTGAAGTGTTATGTCATGGTTCTGAAGTGCTATGTCATGGTTCTGATGATAGTACAGCAGAAATCGTGCTACCGTTGATGAACAGGAAGATTTAGAGAAATTAAGACACTCAGCAACTCGACAGAGATAGACTCCCAACCCAATTATCATGAGTGATTTATTTGAATCCCAGGCCAACACAAACCAAAAGGCTCTTTTTATAGCTACTGTAAATTAGTAGAGAGAGCGGGAGGGAGGGAGGGAGGCAGAGAGAGTAAGAGAGAGAGAGGCAGAGAGAGAGAGAGACAAAATATCCTCCGTGTACAACGTAGAACACCAAATAATAGATGCAGAGCAGAATTAGGCCGATACCCACAAATGATCAAAAGCCAGAAAAGAGCCTATAAATTCTACAACCACCTAAAAGGAAGCGATTCCCAAACCTTCCATAACAAAGCCATCACCTACAGAGAGATGAACCTGGAGAAGAGTCCCCTAAGCAAGTTGGTCCTGGGGCTCTGTTCACAAACACAAACACACCCTACATAGCTCCAGGACAGAAACACAATTAGACCCAACTGAGCTGCACTTCCAAACCTCCTGCCAAATGTATGACCATATTAGAGACACATATTTCTCTCAGATTACACAGACCTACAAATAATTAAAAACCAAACCCAATTTTGATACACTCCCAAATCTACTGGGTGAAATACCACAGTGTGCCATCACAGCAGCAAGATTTGTGACCTGTTGCCACGAGAAAAGGGCAACCAGTGAAGAACACACACCATTGTAAATACAACCCATATTTATGCTTATTTATTTTCCCGTTTGTACTTGAACCATTTTCACGTAATAATTTTGGAACTTTTATGATTGTAATGTTTACTGTTCATTTTTATTGTTTATATCACTTTTGTTTATTATCTACCTCACTTGCTTTGGCAATGTTAACATGTGTTTCCCAAGCCAATAAAAACCTTTGAATTTAACTGAAAGAAGGAGAGGTAGAGAGAGTCAAATTAAATCAAATCAAATTTTATTGGTCACTTACACATGGTTAGCAGATGTTAATGCGAGTGTAGCGAAATGCTTGTCATTCTAGTTCCGACAGTGCAGTAATATCTAACAAGTAATCTAACAATTCCCCAACAACTACCTAATACACACAAGTGCAAAGGAATTAATAATAATATGTACATAAGATATATGGATGAGTGATGGCTGAACGGCATAGGCAAGATGCAGTAGATGGTATAGAGTACAGGACCTACAGTGGGGAGAACAAGTATTTGATACACTGCCGATTTTGCAGGTTTTCCTACTTACAAAGCATGTAGAGGTCTGTCCAGAAAAAAATCCAGAAAATCACATTGTATGATTTTTAAGTAATAATTAGCATTTTATTGCATGACATAAGTATTTGATACATCAGAAAAGCAGAACTTAATATTTGCTACAGAAACCTTTGTTTGCAATTACAGAGATCATACGTTTCCTGTAGTTCTTGACCAGGTTTGCACACACTGCAGCAGGGATTTTGGCCCACTCCTCCATACAGACCTTCTCCAGATCCTTCAGGTTTCGGGGCTGTCGCTGGGCAATACGGACTTTCAGATCCCACCAAAGATTTTCTATTGGGTTCAGGTCTGGAGACTGGCTAGGCCCCTCCAGGACCTTTGGATGCTTCTTACGGAGCCACTCCTTAGTTTCCCTGGCTGTGTGTTTCGGGTTGTTGTCATGCTGGAAGACCCAGCCACAACCCATCTTCAATGCTCTTACTGGGGGATGGAGGTTGTTTTTATTTTATTTATTTCACCTTTATTTAACCAGGTAGGCTAGTTGAGAACAAGTTCTCATTTGCAACTGCGACCTGGCCAAGATAAAGCATAGCAGTGTGAACAGACAACACAGAGTTACACATGGAGTAAACAATTAACAAGTCAATAACACAGTAGAAAAAAAGAAAGTCTATATACATTGTGTGCAAAAGGCATGAGGAGGTAGGCAAATAATTACAATTTTGCAGATTAACACTGGAGTGATAAATGATCAGATGGTCATGTACAGGTAGAGATATTGGTGTGCAAAAGAGCAGAAAAGTAAATAAATAAACAGTATGGGGATGAGGTAGGTAAAATTGTGTGGGCTATACACTGTGATGTCCATGGAGAACAAGAGCACCTCCTCCCAGTTGCCCACTGCACCGAGGCTAGGTAACACGGTCACCACCGATAAATCCATGATTATCGAAAACATCAACAAGCATTTCTCAACGGCTGGCCATGCCTTCCTCCTGGCTACTCCAACCTCGGCCAACAGCTCAGCCCCCCCACAGCTACTCGCCAAAGCCTCTCCAGGTTCTCCTTTACCCAAATCCAGATAGCAGATGTTCTGAAAGAGCTGCAAAACCTGGATCCGTACAAATCAGCTGGGCTTGACAATCTGTACCCTCTATTTCTGAAACTATCCGCCGCCATTGTCGCAACCCCTATTACCAGCCTGTTCAACCTCTCTTTCATATCGTCTGAGATCCCCAAGGATTGGAAAGCTGCTGCAGTCATCCCCCTCTTCAAAGGGAGAGACACCCTGGACCCAAACTGTTACAGACCTATATCCATCCTGCCCTGCCTATCTAAGGTCTTCGAAAGCCAAGTCAACAAACAGGTCACTGACCATCTCGAATCCCATCGTACCTTCTCCGCTGTGCAATCTGGTTTCCGAGCCGGTCACGGGTGCACCTCAGCCACGCTCAAGGTACTAAACGATATCATAACCGGCATCGATAAAAGACAGTACTGTGCAGACGTCTTCATCGACCTTGCCAAGGCTTTCGACTCTGTCAATCACCATATTCTTATCGGCAGGCTCAGTAGCCTCGGTTTTTCTGATGACTGCCTTGCCTGGTTCACCAACTACTTTGCAGACAGAGTTCAGTGTGTCAAATCGGAGGGCATGCTGTCCGGTCCTCTGGCAGTCTCTATGGGGGTGCCACAGGGTTCAATTCTCGGGCCGACTCTTTTCTCTGTATATATCAATGATGTTGCTCTTGCTGCGGGCGATTCCCTGATCCACCTCTACGCAGACGACACCATTCTGTATACTTCCGGCCCGTCCTTGGACACTGTGCTATCTAACCTCCAAACGAGCTTCAATGCCATACAACACTCCTTCCGTGGCCTCCAACTGCTCTTAAACGCTAGTAAAACCAAATGCATAATTTTCAACCGATCGCTGCCTGCACCCACACGCCCGACTAGCATCACCACCCTGGATGGTTCCGACCTAGAATATGTGGACATCTATAAGTACCTAGGTGTCTGGCTAGACTGTAAACTCTCCTTCCAGACTCATATCAAACATCTCCAATCTAAAATCAAATCTAGAGTCGGCTATTCTGCAACAAAGCCTCCTTCACTCACGCCGCCAAACTTACCCTAGTAAAACTGACTATCCTACCGATCCTTGTCACTAAAGCACCTTATACCATCCACCACTGCGACCTGTATGCTCTAGTCGGCTGGCCCTCGCTACATATTCGTCGCCAGACCCACTGGCTCCAGGTCATCTACAAGTCCATGCTAGGTAAAGCTCCGCCTTATCTCAGTTCACTGGTCACGATGGCAACACCCACCCGTAGCACGCGCTCCAGCAGGTGTATCTCACTGATCATCCCTAAAGCCAACACCTCATTTGGCCGCCTTTCTTTCCAGTTCTCTGCTGCCTGTGACTGGAACGAATTGCAAAAATCGCTGAAGTTCCCTCACCAACTTCAAACATCTGCTATCTGAGCAGCTAACCGACATGATTTAAAGCAGAGGTTCGCGCTTTCAGTTTTGTGCTTAATTTGCTGCCATCAATCCACAGTTTCTGGTTAGGGTAGGTTTTAATAGTCACAGTGGGTACAACATCTCCAATGCACTTCCTAATAAACTCACTGACCGAGTCAGTGTATACGTCAATGTTATTGTCTGAAGCTACCTGGAACATATCCCAGTCCACATGATCGAAGCAATCTTGAAGTGTGGAATCTGATTGGTCAGATCAGCATTGGATAGACCTAAGTACGTGCACTTCCTGTTTTAGTTTCTGCCTATAGGAGGGGAGCAACAAGATGGAGTCATGGTCAGATTTGCCGAAGGGAGGATGGGGGAGGGCCTTGTATGCATTGCGGAAGTTAGAGTAGCAGTGGTCCAATGTTTTGCTCGAGTGGGTACTTACAATCAATGTGCAGGTAGAATTTAGGTAGCCTTGTTCTCAAATTAAAAAGGCTCTCTATGGTCAGGGCGTAACAGTTATGATTGCACCATGAGTCATCAACTCAGAGACGGAGGCAGAGAGAGAGAGAGGGAAAGTCAGAGATGAAGGCAGAGAGAGAGGGTCAGAGACCTGCATTTAATGACATAAAGAAATGTCATTACATTGTGTTTGTTCCGGAATAATACAGACTGACAGCTTCAGAATACAAAGCTCCTCAGAGTACTGAGGAAATAGGAAATGGATGAACACATTATACTCTTAGAGCTCTTCAGAGTACTGAGGAAAAGGGAAATGGATGAACACATTATACTCTTAGAGCTCTTCAGAGTACTGAGGAAATAGGAAATGGATTAACACATTATACTCTTAGAGCTCTTCAGAGTACTGAGGAAAAGGGAAATGGATTAACACATTATAGTCTTCTTGTTAACTTCTAAACACACTCTTGTTGTCTACTGTCAGGGTGCTACAGTCTCTATTGTCTACAGTCAGAGTGTTACAGTCTCTATTGTCTACAGTCAGAGTGTTACAGTCTCTATTGTCTAGTCAGAGTGTTACAGTCTCTATTGTCTACAGTCAGAGTGTTACAGTCTCTATTGTCTAGTCAGAGTGTTACAGTCTCTATTGTCTACAGTCAGAGTGCTACAGTATCTATTGTCTACAGTCAGAGTGCTACAGTCTCTATTGTCTACAGTCAGTGTGCTACAGTCTCTATTGTCTAGTCAGAGTGCTAGAGTCTCTATTGTCTAATCAGAGTGTTACAGTCAGAGTGCTACAGTCCCTATTGTCTACAGTCAGAGGTGCTACAGTCCCTAGTGTCTACAGTCAGAGTGTTACAGTCAGAGTCTACTGTCTCTATTATCTAGTCTAGTCAGAGTGCTACAGTCTCTATTGTCTACAGTCAGAGTGCTACAGTCTCTATTGTCTAGTCAGAGTGCTAGAGTCTCTATTGTCTACAGAGTGTTACAGTCAGAGTGCTACAGTCTATTGTCTAGTCAGAGTGTTACAGTCTCTATTGTCTACAGTCAGAGTGCTACAGTCTCTATTGTCTACAGTCAGAGTGCTACAGTCTACAGTAGAGTGTACAGTACAGTCAGAGTGCTACAGTCTCTATTGTCTAGTCAGAGTGCTACAGTCTCTATTGTCTAGTCAGAGTGTTAGTCTCTATTGTCTAGTCAGAGTGCTACAGTCTCTATTGTCTACAGTCAGAGTGCTACAGTCTCTATTGTCTAGTCAGAGTGCTACAGTCTCTATTGTCTAGTCAGAGTGCTACAGTCTCTATTGTCTAGTCAGTGTTACAGTCTCTATTGTCTAGTCAGAGTGTTAGTCTCTATTGTCTAGTCAGAGTGCTACAGTCTCTATTGTCTAGTCAGAGTGCTACAGTCTCTATTGTCTAGTCAGTGTTACAGTCTCTATTGTCTAGTCAGTGTTAGTGTCAGAGTGTTACAGTCTCTATTGTCTAGTCAGAGTTTTACAGTCTCTATTGTCTAGTCACAGTTTTACAGTCTCTATTGTCTAGTCAGAGTGTTACAGTCTCTATTGTCTACAGTCAGAGTGTTAGTCTCTATTGTCTACAGTCAGAGTGCTACAGTCTCTATTGTCTAGTCAGAGTGCTACAGTCTCTATTGTCTAGTCAGAGTGCTACAGTCTCTATTGTCTACAGTCAGAGTGCTACAGTCTCTATTGTCTAGTCAGAGTGTTACAGTCAGAGTGCTACAGTCCCTATTGTCTACAGTGAGAGTGCTACGGTCTCTATTGTCTACAGTCAGAGTGTTACAATTTATATTGTCTACAGTCAGAGTGCTACAGTCTCTATTGTCTACAGTCAGAGTGTTACAGTCTCTATTGTCTACAGTCAGAGTGCTACAGTCTTTATTGTCTAGTCAGAGTGTTACAGTCTCTATTGTCTAGTCAGAGTGTTACAGTCTATATTGTCTACAGTCAGAGTGTTACAGTCCCTATTGTCTACAGTCAGAGTGCTACAGTCTCTATTGTCTACAGTCAGAGTGCTACAGTCTCTATTGTCTACAGTCAGAGTGCTACAGTCTCTATGGTCTACAGTCAGAGTGCTACAGTCTCTATTGTCTACAGTCAGAGTGCTACAGTCTCTATTGTCTACAGTCAGAGTGCTACAGTCTCTATTGTCAACAGTCAGAGTGCTACAGTCTCTATTGTCTACAGTCAGAGTGCTACAGTCTCTATTGTCTACAGTCAGAGTGTTACAGTCCCTATTGTCTACAGTCAGAGTGCTACAGTCTCTATTGTCTACAGTCAGAGTGTTACAGTCCCCATTGTCTACAGTCAGAGTGCTACAGTCTCTATTGTCTACAGTCAGAGTGCTACAGTCTCTATTGTCTACAGTCAGAGTGCTACAGTCTCTATTGTCTACAGTCAGAGTGCTACAGTCTCTATTGTCTACAGTCAGAGTGCTACAGTCTCTATTGTCAACAGTCAGAGTGCTACAGTCTCTATTGTCTACAGTCAGAGTGCTACAGTCTCTATTGTCTACAGTCAGAGTGCTACAGTCTCTATTGTCTACAGTCAGAGTGTTACAGTCTCTATTGTCTACAGTCAGAGTGTTACAGTCCCCATTGTCTACAGTCAGAGTGCTACAGTCTCTATTGTCTACAGTCAGAGTGCTACATTCTCTATTGTCTACAGTCAGTGTTACAGTCTCTATTGTCTACAGTCAGAGTGCTACAGTCTCTCTTGTCTAGTCAGAGTTCTACAGTCAGTGTGTTACAGTCCCTATTGTCTACAGTCAGAGTGCTACAGTCTCTATTGTCTACAGTCAGAGTGCTACAGTCTCTATTGTCTACAGTCAGTGTTACAGTCTCTATTGTCTACAGTCAGAGTGCTACAGTCTCTATTGTCTAGTCAGAGTTCTACAGTCAGAGTGTTACAGTCTCTAGGTAGATGTATAGATAGATAGAGGTAGATCGAGTGAGAGAAAGAAAGATAGATAGATATAGAGAGATCGCTAGAGAGATACCAAATAATGCATGCAGAGCAGAATTAGGCCGATACCCACTAATTATCAGAATCCAGAAAAGAGCCGTTAAATTCTACAACCACCTAAAAGGAAGCGATTCCCAAACCTACCATAACAACACCATCACCTACAGAGAGATTAACCTGGAGAAGAGTCCCCTAAGCAAGCTGGTCCTGGGGCTCTGTTCACAAACACAAACACACCCTACAGAGCCCCAGGACAACAGCACAATTAGACCAAAAGGTAATGACTTGACACAAAGAATTAACAAAAAAACAGAGGAAACTAGAATGCTATTTGGCCCTAAACAGAGAGTACACAGTGGCAGAATACCTGACCACTGTGACTGACCGAAAATTAAGGAAAGCTTTGACTATGTACAGACTCAGTGAGCATAGCCTTGCTATTGAGAAAGGCCGCCGTAGGCAGACATGGCTCTCAAGAGAAGACAGGCTATGTGCACACTGCCCACAAAATGAGGTGGAAACTGAACTGCACTTCCTAACCTCCTGCCCAATGTATGACCACATTTCCCTCAGACTACACAGATCAACAAATAATTTGAAAATAAAACCAATTTTGATAAACTCCCATATCTACTGGGTGAAATACCACAGTGTGCATCACAGCAGCGAGATTTGTGACCTGTTGCCATGAGAGAAGGGCAAAAAGTGAAGAACACACACCATTGTAAACACAACCTATATGTATCTGTTTATTTTCCATTTCATACTTCATCTACTACTGTTACAACACTGTACATAGTTAATAATATATCACTTGAAAAACTTTTGAGAGAGTCTTTTTTAATATGTTTTTTAAAAATTATTATCTAATTCACTTGTAATGTGAATATATGCTTTCCATGACAATAAAGCCCTTTGAATTGAACCGAATAGAGAGCAAGAGGGACAGGTTAGAGAGACAGGTTAGAGAGACAGGTTAGAGAGACAGGTTAGAGAGACAGGTTGAGAGACAAGTTTGAGAGACAGGTTTGAGAGTCAGGTTTGAGAGACAGGTTAGAGAGACAGGTTAGAGAGACAGGTTAGAGAGACAGGTTGAGAGACAGGTTGAGATACAGGTTAGAGAGACAGGTTAGAGAGACAGGTTAGAGAGTCAGGTTGAGAGACAGGTTAGAGAGACAGGTTGAGAGACAGGTTAGAGAGACAGGTTAGAGAGACAGGTTAGAGAGACAGGTTGGGAGACAGGTTGAGAGACAAGTTAGAGAGACAGGTTAGAGAGACAGGTTAGAGAGACAGGTTGAGAGACAGGTTAGAGAGACAGGTTGAGAGACAGGTTAGAGAGACAGGTTAGAGAGACAGGTTAGAGAGACAGGTTGAGAGACAGGTTGAGAGACAAGTTAGAGAGACAGGTTAGAGAGACAGGTTAGAGACAAAGGTTGAGAGACAGGTTAGAGAGGCAGGTTAGAGAGACAGGTTAGAGAGACAGGTTAGAGAGATAGGTTAGAGAGACAGGTTGAGAGGCAGGTTGAGAGACAGGTTAGAGAGACAGGTTGAGAGACAGGTTAGAGAGACAGGTTGAGAGACAGGTTGAGAGACAGCTTGAGAGACAGGTTAGAGAGACAGGTTGAGAGACAGGTTGAGAGACAGGTTAGAGAGACAGGTTGAGAGACAGGTTGAGAGACAGGTTGAGAGACAGGTTAGAGAGACAGGTTAGAGACAGGTTAGAAAGACAGGTTGAGAGACAGGTTAGAGAGACAGGTTGAGAGACAGGTTGAGAGACAGGTTAGAGAGACAGGTAAAGAGACAGGTAGAGAGACAGGTTGAGAGACAGGTTGAGAGACAGGTTAGAGACAGGTTGAGAGAAAGGTTAGAGAGACAGTTGAGAGAAAGGTTAGAGAGACAGACAGGTTAGAGAGACAGGTTAGAGAGACAGGTTGAGAGACAGGTTGAGAGACAGGTAAAGAGACAGGTTGAGAGACAGGTTAGAGAGACAGGTTGAGAGACAGGTTAGAGAGACAGGTTAGAGAGACCGGTAGAGAGACAGGTTAGAGAAACAGGTTGAGAGACAGGTTGACAGACAGGTTAAAGAAGACAGGTTAGAGAGACAGGTTAGAGAGACGGGTTGAGAGACAGGTTAGAGAGACAGGTTGAGAGACAGGTTGAGAGACAGGTTAGAGAGACAGGTTGAGAGACAGGTTGAGAGACAGGTTAGAGAGACAGGTTAGAGAGACAGGTTGAGAGACAGGTTGAGATACAGGTTGAGAGAGGTTGAGAGACAGGTTAGAGAGACAGGTTGAGAGACAGGTTAGAGAGACAGGTTGAGAGACAGGTTAGAGAGACAGGTTAGAGAGACAGGTTAGAGAGACAGGTTGAGAGACAGGTTGAGAGACAGGTTGAGAGACAAGTTAGAGAGACAGGTTAGAGAGACAGGTTAGAGAGACAGGTTGAGAGACAGGTTAGAGAGACAGGTTAGAGAGACAGGTTAGAGAGACAGGTTGAGAGACAGGTTGAGAGACAAGTTAGAGAGACAGGTTAGAGAGACAGGTTAGAGAGAAAGGTTGAGAGACAGGTTAGAGAGGCAGGTTAGAGAGACAGGTTAGAGAGACAGGTTAGAGAGATAGGTTAGAGAGACAGGTTGAGAGGCAGGTTGAGAGACAGGTTAGAGAGACAGGTTGAGAGACAGGTTGAGAGACAGCTTGAGAGACAGGTTAGAGAGACAGGTTGAGAGACAGGTTGAGAGACAGGTTAGAGAGACAGGTTGAGAGACAGGTTGAGAGACAGGTTGAGAGACAGGTTAGAGAGACAGGTTGAGAGACAGGTTGAGAGACAGGTTGAGAGACAGGTTAGAGAGACAGGTTGAGAGACAGGTTGAGAGACAGGTTAGAGAGACAGGTTGAGAGACAGGTTAGAGAGACAGGTTAGAGAGACAGAGAGACAGGTTAGAGAGACAGGTTGAGAGACAGGTTGAGAGACAGGTTGACAGACAGGTTAAAGAAGACAGGTTAGAGAGACAGGTTAGAGAGACGGGTTGAGAGACAGGTTAGAGAGACAGGTTAGAGAGACAGGTTGAGAGACAGGTTGAGAGACAGGTTGAGAGACAGGTTGAGAGACAGGTAAAGAGACAGGTTGAGAGACAGGTTAGAGAGACAGGTTGAGAGACAGGTTAGAGAGACAGGTTAGAGAGACCGGTAGAGAGACAGGTTAGAGAAACAGGTTGAGAGACAGGTTGAGAGACAGGTTGACAGACAGGTTAAAGAAGACAGGTTAGAGAGACAGGCTAGAGAGACGGGTTGAGAGACAGGTTAGAGAGACAGGTTAGAGAGACAGGTTGAGAGACAGGTTTAGAGACAGGTTAGAGAGACAGGTTGAGAGACAGGTTGAGAGAGGTTGAGAGACAGGTTAGAGAGACAGGTTAGAGAGACAGGTTGAGAGACAGGTTGAGATACAGGTTGAGAGAGGTTGAGAGACAGGTTAGAGAGACAGGTTGAGAGACAGGTTAGAGAGACAGGTTGAGAGACAGGTTAGAGAGACAGGTTAGAGAGACAGGTTAGAGAGACAGGTTGAGAGACAGGTTGAGAGACAAGTTAGAGAGACAGGTTAGAGAGACAGGTTGAGAGACAAGTTAGAGAGACAGGTTAGAGAGACAGGTTAGAGAGAAAGGTTGAGAGACAGGTTAGAGAGGCAGGTTAGAGAGACAGGTTAGAGAGACAGGTTAGAGAGATAGGTTAGAGAGACAGGTTGAGAGGCAGGTTGAGAGACAGGTTAGAGAGACAGGTTGAGAGACAGGTTAGAGAGACAGGTTAGAGAGACAGGTTGAGAGACAGGTTGAGAGACAAGTTAGAGAGACAGGTTAGAGAGACAGGTTAGAGAGAAAGGTTGAGAGACAGGTTGAGAGACAGGTTGAGAGACAAGTTAGAGAGACAGGTTAGAGAGACAGGTTAGAGAGAAAGGTTGAGAGACAGGTTAGAGAGGCAGGTTAGAGAGACAGGTTAGAGAGACAGGTTAGAGAGATAGGTTAGAGAGACAGGTTGAGAGGCAGGTTGAGAGACAGGTTAGAGAGACAGGTTGAGAGACAGGTTAGAGAGACAGGTTGAGAGACAGGTTGAGAGACAGCTTGAGAGACAGGTTAGAGAGACAGGTTGAGAGTCAGGTTGAGAGACAGGTTAGAGAGACAGGTTGAGAGACAGGTTGAGAGACAGGTTAGAGAGACAGGTTGAGAGACAGGTTGAGAGACAGGTTAGAGAGACAGGTTGAGAGACAGGTTAGAGAGACAGGTTAGAGAGACCGGTAGAGAGACAGGTTAGAGAGACAGGTTGAGAGACAGGTTGAGAGACAGGTTGACAGACAGGTTAAAGAAGACAGGTTAGAGAGACAGGTTAGAGAGACGGGTTGAGAGACAGGTTAGAGAGACAGGTTGAGAGACAGGTTGAGAGACAGGTTGAGAGAGGTTGAGAGACAGGTTAGAGAGACAGGTTGAGAGACAGGTTAGAAAGACAGGTTAAGAGACAGGTTAGAGAGACAGGTTGAGAGACAGGTTGAGAGACAGGTTAGAGAGACAGGTAGAGAGACAGGTAGAGAGACAGGTTGAGAGACAGGTTGAGAGACAGGTTAGAGACAGGTTGAGAGAAAGGTTAGAGAGACAGGTTGAGAGAAAGGTTAGAGAGACAGATTGAGAGACAGGTTAGAGAGACAGGTTAGAGAGACAGGTTAGAGAGACAGGTTGAGAGACAGGTTGAGAGACAGGTAAAGAGACAGGTTGAGAGACAGGTTAGAGAGACAGGTTGAGAGACAGGTTAGAGAGACAGGTTAGAGAGACCGGTAGAGAGACAGGTTAGAGAGACAGGTTGAGAGACAGGTTGAGAGACAGGTTGACAGACAGGTTAAAGAAGACAGGTTAGAGAGACAGGTTAGAGAGACGGGTTGAGAGACAGGTTAGAGAGACAGGTTAGAGAGACAGGTTGAGAGACAGGTTAGAGAAACAGGTTGAGAGACAAGTTAGAGAGACAGCTTAGAGAGGCAGGTTGAGAGACAGGTTAGAGAGACAGGTAAAGAGACAGGTAGAGAGACAGGTAGAGAGACAGGTTGAGAGACAGGTAGAGAGAAAGGTTAGAGAGACAGGTTGAGAGACAGGTTGAGAGACAGGTTAGAGAGACCGTTAGAGAGACCGGTAGAGAGACAGGTTAGAGAGACAGGTTGAGAGACAGGTTGAGAGACAGTTTAGAGAGACAGTTAAAGAGACAGGTAGAGAGACAGGTTGAGAGGAAGTTCGAGAGACAGGTTAGAGAGACCGGTAGAGAGACCGGTAGAGAGACTGGTAGAGAGACAGGTTGAGAGACAGGTTAGAGAGACAGGTTGAGAGACAGGTTAGAGAGACAGGTTGAGAGACAGGTTGAGAGACAGGTAAAGATACAGGTTGAGAGACAGCTTAGAGAGACAGGTTAGAGAGACAGGTTGAGAGACAGGTTAGAGAGACAGGTTGAGAGACAGGTTAGAGAGACATGTTGAGAGACAGGTTAGAGAGACAGGTTAGAGAGACAGGTTAAAGAGACAGGTTGAGAGACAGGTTGAGAGACAGGTTAGAGAGACAGGTTAGAGAGACAGGTTGAGAGACAGGTTGAGAGACAGGTTGAGAGACAGTTTGAGAGACAGGTTAGAGAGACAGGTTAGAGAGACAGCTTAGAGAGACCGGTAGAGAGACCGGTAGAGAGACTGGTAGAGAGACAGGTTGAGAGACAGGTTGAGAGACAGGTTAGAGAGAAAGGTTGAGAGAAAGGTTAGAGAGGCAGGTTAGAGAGACAGGTTAGAGAGACAGGTTAGAGAGATAGGTTAGAGAGACAGGTTGAGAGGCAGGTTGAGAGACAGGTTAGAGAGACAGGTTGAGAGACAGGTTAGAGAGACAGGTTGAGAGACAGGTTGAGAGACAGCTTGAGAGACAGGTTAGAGAGACAGGTTGAGAGACAGGTTGAGAGACAGGTTAGAGAGACAGGTTGAGAGACAGGTTGAGAGACAGGTTAGAGAGACAGGTTGAGAGACAGGTTAGAACGACAGGTTGAGAGACAGGTTAGAGAGACAGGTTGAGAGACAGGTTGAGAGACAGGTTAGAGAGACAGGTAAAGAGACAGGTAGAGAGACAGGTTGAGAGACAGGTTAGAGACAGGTTGAGAGAAAGGTTAGAGAGACAAGTTGAGAGAAAGGTTAGAGAGACAGATTGAGAGACAGGTTAGAGAGACAGGTTAGAGAGACAGGTTAGAGAGACAGGTTGAGAGACAGGTAAAGAGACAGGTTGAGAGACAGGTTAGAGAGACAGGTTGAGAGACAGGTTGAGAGACAGGTTAGAGAGACAGGTTGAGAGACAGTTTGAGAGACAGTTTAGAGAGACAGTTAAAGAGACAGGTAGAGAGACAGGTTGAGAGGAAGTTCGAGAGACAGGTTAGAGAGACCGGTAGAGAGACCGGTAGAGAGACTGGTAGAGAGACAGGTTGAGAGACAGGTTAGAGAGACAGGTTGAGAGACAGGTTAGAGAGACAGGTTGAGAGACAGGTTGAGAGACAGGTAAAGATACAGGTTGAGAGACAGCTTAGAGAGACAGGTTAGAGAGACAGGTTGAGAGACAGGTTAGAGAGACAGGTTGAGAGACAGGTTAGAGAGACATGTTGAGAGACAGGTTAGAGAGACAGGTTAGAGAGACAGGTTAAAGAGACAGGTTGAGAGACAGGTTGAGAGACAGGTTAGAGAGACAGGTTAGAGAGACAGGTTGAGAGACAGGTTGAGAGACAGGTTGAGAGACAGTTTGAGAGACAGGTTAGAGAGACAGGTTAGAGAGACAGCTTAGAGAGACCGGTAGAGAGACCGGTAGAGAGACTGGTAGAGAGACAGGTTGAGAGACAGGTTGAGAGACAGGTTAGAGAGAAAGGTTGAGAGAAAGGTTAGAGAGGCAGGTTAGAGAGACAGGTTAGAGAGACAGGTTAGAGAGATAGGTTAGAGAGACAGGTTGAGAGGCAGGTTGAGAGACAGGTTAGAGAGACAGGTTGAGAGACAGGTTAGAGAGACAGGTTGAGAGACAGGTTGAGAGACAGCTTGAGAGACAGGTTAGAGAGACAGGTTGAGAGACAGGTTGAGAGACAGGTTAGAGAGACAGGTTGAGAGACAGGTTGAGAGACAGGTTAGAGAGACAGGTTGAGAGACAGGTTAGAAAGACAGGTTGAGAGACAGGTTAGAGAGACAGGTTGAGAGACAGGTTGAGAGACAGGTTAGAGAGACAGGTAAAGAGACAGGTAGAGAGACAGGTTGAGAGACAGGTTAGAGACAGGTTGAGAGAAAGGTTAGAGAGACAAGTTGAGAGAAAGGTTAGAGAGACAGATTGAGAGACAGGTTAGAGAGACAGGTTAGAGAGACAGGTTAGAGAGACAGGTTGAGAGACAGGTTGAGAGACAGGTTGAGAGACAGGTTGAGAGACAGGTTGAGAGACAGGTTAGAGAGACAGGTTAGAGAGACCGGTAGAGAGACAGGTTAGAGAGACAGGTTGAGAGACAGGTTGAGAGACAGGTTGACAGACAGGTTAAAGAAGACAGGTTAGAGAGACAGGTTAGAGAGACGGGTTGAGAGACAGGTTAGAGAGACAGGTTAGAGAAACAGGTTGAGAGACAGGTTGAGAGACAGGTTAGAGAGACAGGTTGAGAGACAGGTTGAGACAGGTTGAGAGACAGGTTAGAGAGACATGTTGAGAGACAGGTTAGAGAGACAGGTTAGAGAGACAGGTTAAGAGACAGGTTGAGAGACAGGTTGAGAGACAGGTTGAGAGACAGGTTAGAGAGACAGGTTAGAGAGACAGGTTGAGAGACAGGTTGAGAGACAGGTTGAGAGACAGTTTGAGAGACAGGTTAGAGAGACAGGTTAGAGAGACAGCTTAGAGAGACCGGTAGAGAGACCGGTAGAGAGACTGGTAGAGAGACAGGTTGAGAGACAGGTTGAGAGACAGGTTAGAGAGAAAGGTTGAGAGAAAGGTTAGAGAGGCAGGTTAGAGAGACAGGTTAGAGAGACAGGTTAGAGAGATAGGTTAGAGAGACAGGTTGAGAGCCAGGTTGAGAGACAGGTTAGAGAGACAGGTTGAGAGACAGGTTAGAGAGACAGGTTGAGAGACAGGTTGAGAGACAGCTTGAGAGACAGGTTAGAGAGACAGGTTGAGAGACAGGTTGAGAGACAGGTTAGAGAGACAGGTTGAGAGACAGGTTGAGAGACAGGTTAGAGAGACAGGTTGAGAGACAGGTTAGAAAGACAGGTTGAGAGACAGGTTAGAGAGACAGGTTGAGAGACAGGTTGAGAGACAGGTTAGAGAGACAGGTAAAGAGACAGGTTGAGAGACAGGTTGAGAGACAGGTTAGAGACAGGTTGAGAGAAAGGTTAGAGAGACAAGTTGAGAGAAAGGTTAGAGAGACAGATTGAGAGACAGGTTAGAGAGACAGGTTAGAGAGACAGGTTAGAGAGACAGGTTGAGAGACAGGTAAAGAGACAGGTTGAGAGACAGGTTGAGAGACAGGTTGAGAGACAGGTTAGAGAGACAGGTTAGAGAGACCGGTAGAGAGACAGGTTAGAGAGACAGGTTGAGAGACAGGTTGAGAGACAGGTTGACAGACAGGTTAAAGAAGACAGGTTAGAGAGACAGGTTAGAGAGACGGGTTGAGAGACAGGTTAGAGAGACAGGTTAGAGAAACAGGTTGAGAGACAGGTTGAGAGACAGGTTAGAGAGACAGGTTGAGAGACAGGTTGAGACAGGTTGAGAGACAGGTTAGAAAGACAGGTTGAGAGACAGGTTAGAAAGACAGGTTAAGAGACAGGTTAGAGAGACAGGTTAGAGAGACAGGTTAGAGAGACCGGTAGAGAGACAGGTTAGAGAGACAGGTTGAGAGACAGGTTGAGAGACAGGTTGACAGACAGGTTAAAGAAGACAGGTTAGAGAGACAGGTTAGAGAGACGGGTTGAGAGACAGGTTAGAGAGACAGGTTAGAGAGACAGGTTGAGAGACAGGTTAGAGAAACAGGTTGAGAGACAAGTTAGAGAGACAGCTTAGAGAGGCAGGTTGAGAGACAGGTTAGAGAGACAGGTAAAGAGACAGGTAGAGAGACAGGTAGAGAGACAGGTTGAGAGACAGGTAGAGAGAAAGGTTAGAGAGACAGGTTGAGAGACAGGTTGAGAGACAGGTTAGAGAGACCGTTAGAGAGACCGGTAGAGAGACAGGTTAGAGAGACAGGTTGAGAGACAGGTTGAGAGACAGGTTGAGAGACAGGTTGACAGACAGGTTAAAGAAGACAGGTTTGAGAGACGGGTTGAGAGACAGGTTAGAGAGACAGGTTAGAGAGACAGGTTGAGAGACAGGTTGAGAGACAGGTTAGAGAGACAGGTTGAGAGACAGTTTGAGAGACAGTTTAGAGAGACAGTTAAAGAGACAGGTAGAGAGACAGGTTGAGAGGAAGTTCGAGAGACAGGTTAGAGAGACCGGTAGAGAGACCGGTAGAGAGACTGGTAGAGAGACAGGTTGAGAGACAGGTTAGAGAGACAGGTTGAGAGACAGGTTAGAGAGACAGGTTGAGAGACAGGTTGAGAGACAGGTAAAGATACAGGTTGAGAGACAGCTTAGAGAGACAGGTTAGAGAGACAGGTTGAGAGACAGGTTAGAGAGACAGGTTGAGAGACAGGTTAGAGAGACAGGTTGAGAGACAGGTTAGAGAGACAGGTTAGAGAGACAGGTTAAAGAGACAGGTTGAGAGACAGGTTGAGAGACAGGTTAGAGAGACAGGTTAGAGAGACAGGTTGAGAGACAGGTTGAGAGACAGGTTGAGAGACAGGTTGAGAGACAGGTTAGAGAGACAGGTTAGAGAGACAGCTTAGAGAGACCGGTAGAGAGACAGGTAGAGAGACTGGTAGAGAGACAGGTTGAGAGACAGGTTGAGAGACAGGTTAGAGAGAAAGGTTGAGAGAAAGGTTAGAGAGGCAGGTTAGAGAGACAGGTTAGAGAGACAGGTTAGAGAGATAGGTTAGAGAGACAGGTTGAGAGGCAGGTTGAGAGACAGGTTAGAGAGACAGGTTGAGAGACAGGTTAGAGAGACAGGTTGAGAGACAGGTTGAGAGACAGCTTGAGAGACAGGTTAGAGAGACAGGTTGAGAGACAGGTTGAGAGACAGGTTAGAGAGACAGGTTGAGAGACAGGTTGAGAGACAGGTTGAGAGACAGGTTAGAGAGACAGGTTGAGAGACAGGTTAGAAAGACAGGTTGAGAGACAGGTTAGAGAGACAGGTTGAGAGACAGGTTGAGAGACAGGTTAGAGAGACAGGTAAAGAGACAGGTAGAGAGACAGGTTGAGAGACAGG
The DNA here is from genome assembly GCF_045791955.1 of Oncorhynchus clarkii lewisi. Classification (NCBI taxonomy): domain Eukaryota; kingdom Metazoa; phylum Chordata; class Actinopteri; order Salmoniformes; family Salmonidae; genus Oncorhynchus; species Oncorhynchus clarkii. The sequence goes on along the minus strand of NW_027258100.1, from coordinate 23,810 downwards.
TTGAGAGACAGGTTAGAGACAGGTTGAGAGAAAGGTTAGAGAGACAAGTTGAGAGAAAGGTTAGAGAGACAGATTGAGAGACAGGTTAGAGAGACAGGTTAGAGAGACAGGTTAGAGAGACAGGTTGAGAGACAGGTAAAGAGACAGGTTGAGAGACAGGTTGAGAGACAGGTTGAGAGACAGGTTAGAGAGACAGGTTAGAGAGACCGGTAGAGAGACAGGTTAGAGAGACAGGTTGAGAGACAGGTTGAGAGACAGGTTGACAGACAGGTTAAAGAAGACAGGTTAGAGAGACAGGTTAGAGAGACGGGTTGAGAGACAGGTTAGAGAGACAGGTTAGAGAGACAGGTTGAGAGACAGGTTGAGAGACAGGTTAGAGAGACAGGTTGAGAGACAGGTTGAGACAGGTTGAGAGACAGGTTAGAAAGACAGGTTGAGAGACAGGTTAGAAAGACAGGTTAAGAGACAGGTTAGAGAGACAGGTTGAGAGACAGGTTGAGAGACAGGTTAGAGAGACAGGTAAAGAGACAGGTAGAGAGACAGGTTGAGAGACAGGTTGAGAGACAGGTTAGAGACAGGTTGAGAGAAAGGTTAGAGAGACAGGTTGAGAGAAAGGTTAGAGAGACAGATTGAGAGACAGGTTAGAGAGACAGGTTAGAGAGACAGGTAAGAGAGACAGGTTGAGAGACAGGTTGAGAGACAGGTAAAGAGACAGGTTGAGAGACAGGTTAGAGAGACAGGTTGAGAGACAGGTTAGAGAGACAGGTTAGAGAGACCGGTAGAGAGACAGGTTAGAGAGACAGGTTGAGAGACAGGTTGAGAGACAGGTTGACAGACAGGTTAAAGAAGACAGGTTAGAGAGACAGGTTAGAGAGACGGGTTGAGAGACAGGTTAGAGAGACAGGTTAGAGAGACAGGTTGAGAGACAGGTTAGAGACACAGGTTGAGAGACAAGTTAGAGAGACAGCTTAGAGAGGCAGGTTGAGAGACAGGTTAGAGAGACAGGTAAAGAGACAGGTAGAGAGACAGGTAGAGAGACAGGTAGAGAGAAAGGTTAGAGAGACAGGTTGAGAGACAGGTTGAGAGACAGGTTAGAGAGACCGTTAGAGAGACCGGTAGAGAGACAGGTTAGAGAGACAGGTTGAGAGACAGGTTGAGAGACAGGTTGAGAGACAGGTTGACAGACAGGTTAAAGAAGACAGGTTTGAGAGACGGGTTGAGAGACAGGTTAGAGAGACAGGTTAGAGAGACAGGTTGAGAGACAGGTTAGAGACACAGGTTGAGAGACAAGTTAGAGAGACAGGTTAGAGAGGCAGGTTGAGAGACAGGTTAGAGAGACAGGTTAGAGAGACAGGTTGAGAGATAGGTTAGAGAGACAGGTTGAGAGGCAGGTTGAGAGACAGGTTGAGAGACAGGTTAGAGAGACAGGTTGAGAGGCAGGTTGAGAGACAGGTTAGAGAGACAGGTTAGAGAGACAGGTTGAGAGACAGGTTGAGAGACAGGTTAGAGAGACAGGTTGAGAGACAGTTTGAGAGACAGTTTAGAGAGACAGTTAAAGAGACAGGTAGAGAGACAGGTTGAGAGGCAGGTTGAGAGACCGGTTTAGAGAGACAGGTTAGAGAGACAGGTTAGAGAGACAGGTTAGAGAGACAGCTTAGAGAGACCGGTAGAGAGACCGGTAGAGAGACTGGTAGAGAGACAGGTTGAGAGACAGGTTAGAGAGACAGGTTGAGAGACAGGTTGAGAGACAGGTAAAGAGACAGGTTGAGAGACAGCTTAGAGAGACAGGTTAGAGAGACAGGTTGAGAGACAGGTTAGAGAGACAGGTTGATAGACAGGTTAGAGAGACAGGTTAGAGAGACAGGTTAGAGAGACAGGTTGAGAGACAGGGTAGAGAGACAGGTTAGAGAGACAGGTTAGAGAGACAGGTTGAGAGACAGGTTGAGAGACAGGTTGAGAGACAGGTTGAGAGACAGGTTAAAGAAGACAGGTTAGAGAGACAGGTTGAGAGACAGGTTAGAGAGACAGGTTGAGAGACAGGTTAGAGACACAGGTTGAGAGACAAGTTAAAGAGACAGGTTAGAGAGGCAGGTTAGAGAGACAGGTTAGAGAGACAGGTTGAGAGACAGGTTAGAGAGACAGGTTGAGAGACAGGTTGAGAGACAGGTTGAGAGACAGGTTGAGAGACAGGTTAGAGAGACAGGTTAGAGAGACAGGTTAGAGAGACAGGTTGAGAGACAGGTTAGAGAGACAGGTTGAGAGACAGGTTAGAGAGACAGGTTAGAGAGACAGGTTAGAGAGACAGGTTGAGAGACAGGTTGAGAGACAGGTTAGAGAGACAGGTTGAGAGACAGGTTGAGAGACAGGTTGAGAGACAGGTTGAGAGACAGGTTGATAGACAGGTTAGAAGACAGGTTAGAGAGACAGGTTGAGAGACAGGTTAGAGAGACAGGTTAGAGAGACAGGTTGAGAGACAGGTTAGAGACACAGGTTGAGAGACAAGATAAAGAGACAGGTTAGAGAGGCAGGTTAGAGAGACAGGTTAGAGAGACAGGTTGAGAGACAGGTTGAGAGACAGGTTAGAGAGACAGTTTGAGAGACAGGTTAGAGAGACAGGTTAGAGAGACAGGTTAGAGAGACAGGTAGAGAGACAGGTAGAGAGAAAGGTTAGAGAGACAGGTTGAGAGACAGGTTGAGAGACAGGTTAGAGAGACCGTTAGAGAGACCGGTAGAGAGACAGGTTAGAGAGACAGGTTGAGAGACAGGTTGAGAGACAGGTTGAGAGACAGGTTGACAGACAGGTTAAAGAAGACAGGTTTGAGAGACGGGTTGAGAGACAGGTTAGAGAGACAGGTTAGAGAGACAGGTTGAGAGACAGGTTAGAGACACAGGTTGAGAGACAAGTTAGAGAGACAGGTTAGAGAGGCAGGTTGAGAGACAGGTTAGAGAGACAGGTTAGAGAGACAGGTTGAGAGATAGGTTAGAGAGACAGGTTGAGAGGCAGGTTGAGAGACAGGTTGAGAGACAGGTTAGAGAGACAGGTTGAGAGGCAGGTTGAGAGACAGGTTAGAGAGACAGGTTAGAGAGACAGGTTGAGAGACAGGTTGAGAGACAGGTTAGAGAGACAGGTTGAGAGACAGTTTGAGAGACAGTTTAGAGAGACAGTTAAAGAGACAGGTAGAGAGACAGGTTGAGAGGCAGGTTGAGAGACCGGTTTAGAGAGACAGGTTAGAGAGACAGGTTAGAGAGACAGGTTAGAGAGACAGCTTAGAGAGACCGGTAGAGAGACCGGTAGAGAGACTGGTAGAGAGACAGGTTGAGAGACAGGTTAGAGAGACAGGTTGAGAGACAGGTTAGAGAGACAGGTTGAGAGACAGGTTGAGAGACAGGTTGAGAGACAGGTAAAGAGACAGGTTGAGAGACAGGTTAGAGAGACAGGTTGAGAGACAGGTTGAGAGACAGGTTAGAGAGACAGGTTGATAGACAGGTTAGAGAGACAGGTTAGAGAGACAGGTTGAGAGACAGGGTAGAGAGACAGGTTAGAGAGACAGGTTAGAGAGACAGGTTGAGAGACAGGTTGAGAGACAGGTTGAGAGACAGGTTAAAGAAGACAGGTTAGAGAGACAGGTTGAGAGACAGGTTAGAGAGACAGGTTGAGAGACAGGTTAGAGACACAGGTTGAGAGACAAGTTAAAGAGACAGGTTAGAGAGGCAGGTTAGAGAGACAGGTTAGAGAGACAGGTTGAGAGACAGGTTAGAGAGACAGGTTGAGAGACAGGTTGAGAGACAGGTTAGAGAGACAGTTTGAGAGACAGGTTAGAGAGACAGGTTAGAGAGACAGGTTAGAGAGACAGGTTGAGAGACAGGTTAGAGAGACAGGTTGAGAGACAGGTTAGAGAGACAGGTTAGAGAGACAGGTTAGAGAGACAGGTTGAGAGACAGGTTGAGAGACAGGTTAGAGAGACAGGTTGAGAGACAGGTTGAGAGACAGGTTGAGAGACAGGTTGAGAGACAGGTTGATAGACAGGTTAAAGAAGACAGGTTAGAGAGACAGGTTGAGAGACAGGTTAGAGAGACAGGTTAGAGAGACAGGTTGAGAGACAGGTTAGAGACACAGGTTGAGAGACAAGATAAAGAGACAGGTTAGAGAGGCAGGTTAGAGAGACAGGTTAGAGAGACAGGTTGAGAGATAGGTTGAGAGACAGGTTAGAGAGACAGTTTGAGAGACAGGTTAGAGAGACAGGTTAGAGAGACAGGTTAGAGAGACAGGTTGAGAGACAGGTTAGAGAGACAGGTTGAGAGACAGGTTAGAGAGACAGGTTAGAGAGACAGGTTAGAGAGACAGGTTGAGAGACAGGTTGAGAGACAGGTTAGAGAGACAGGTTGAGAGACAGGTTGAGAGACAGGTTGAGAGACAGGTTGAGAGACAGGTTGATAGACAGGTTAAAGAAGACAGGTTAGAGAGACAGGTTGAGAGACAGGTTAGAGAGACAGGTTAGAGAGACAGGTTGAGAGACAGGTTAGAGACACAGGTTGAGAGACAAGTTAAAGAGACAGGTTAGAGAGGCAGGTTAGAGAGACAGGTTAGAGAGACAGGTTGAGAGACAGGTTGAGAGAAAGGTTAGAGAGACAGGTTGAGAGACAGTTTGAGAGACAGTTTAGAGAGGCAGGTTAGAGAGACAGGTTAGAGAGACAGGTAGAGAGACAGGTTGAGAGACAGGTTAGAGAGACAGGTTAGAGAGACTGGTTAGAGAGACAGGTTGAGAGACTGGTAGAGAGACCGGTAGAGAGACCGGTAGAGAGACAGGTTGAGAGACAGGTTAGAGAGACAGGTTGAGAGACAGGTTAGAGAGACAGGTTGAGAGACAGGTTGCGAGACAGGTAGAGAGACAGGTTGAGAGACAGGTTGAGAGGCAGGTTAGAGAGACAGGTTGAGAGACAGGTTAGAGAGACAGGTTAGAGAGACAGGTTAGAGAGACATGTTGAGAGACAGGTTAGAGAGACAGGTTGAGAGACAGGTTGAGAGACAGGTTAGAGAGACAGGTTAGAGAGACAGGTTAGAGAGACAGGTTAGAGAGACAGGTTGAGAGACAGGTTGAGAGACAGGTTAGAGAGACAGTTTGAGAGACAGGTTAGAGAGACAGGTTGAGAGACATGTTAGAGAGACAGGTTAGAGAGACAGGTTAGAGAGACAGGTTAGAGACAGGTTAGAGAGACAGGTTAAAGAGACAGGTTAGAGAGACAGGTTGAGAGACAGGTTGAGAGACAGGTTGAGAGACAGGTTGAGGATTTTGGCCAGTGACAATTTAATCCATTTTAAACTCAGGATGTAAAACGTCAAGGGGTGTAAATACTCTCTTTACTTACAGGGGTAGCTGATAAAGACAACCCACAGTAAACAGAGAGGTAGAGAGAGGGTAGCTGAGAAGGACAACCCACAGTAACCAGAGAGGTACAGAGAGGGTAGCTGGGAAGGACAACCCACAGTAAACAGAGAGGTAGAGAGAGGGTAGCTGGGAAGGACAACCCACAGTAACCAGAGAGGTAGAGAGAGGGTAGCTGAGAAGGACAACCCACAGTAAACAGAGAGGTAGAGAGAGGGTAGCTGGGAAGGACAACCCACAGTAGCCAGAGAGGTAGAGAGAGGGTGGCTGAGAAGGACAACCCACAGTAAACCAACAGTAAACAGAGAGGTAGAGAGAGGGTAGCTGAGAAGGACAACCCACAGTAACCAGAGAGGTAGAGAGAGGGTAGCTGAGAAGGACAACCCACAGTAAACCCACAGTAAACAGAGAGGTAGAGAGAGGGTAGCTGAGAAGGACAACCCACAGTAACCAGAGAGGTAGAGAGAGGGTAGCTGAGAAGGACAACCCACAGTAAACCCACAGTAAACAGAGAGGTAGAGAGAGGGTAGCTGAGAAGGACAACCCACGGTAAACAGAGAGGTAGAGAGAGGGTAGCTGAGAAGGACAACCCACAGTAAACAGAGGTTTGGCACATCCTTCCCTTGAAGGAACCAGAAACCCCCCTGGTTACGGCATGGCAACAAACCCTGGCATCGCACCACGGCAACGTACAAATCTGATTAGAGTGGGGATAATCCAGAGAGGAGAGGATATATAGGAGAGAGAGGAGAGGAGATATAGGAGAGAGGAGAGGAGATATAGGAGAGAGGAGAAGGAATATAGAAGAGAGGAGAGGAGATATAGGAGAGAGGAGAGGAGATATAGAAGAGAGGAGAGGAGATATAGAAGAGAGGAGATATAGGAGAGAGGAGAGGAGATATAGGAGAGAGGAGATATAGGAGAGAGGAGAGGAGATATAGAAGAGAGGAGATATAGGAGAGAGGAGAGGAGATATAGGAGAGAGGAGAAGGAATATAGAAGAGAGGAGAGGAGATATAGGAGAGAGGAGAGGAGATATAGGAGAGAGGAGAGGAGATATAGGAGAGAGGAGAAGGAATATAGAAGAGAGGAGAGGAGATATAGGAGAGAGGAGAGGAGATATAGGAGAGAGGAGAGGAGATATAGGAGAGAGGAGAGGAGATATAGGAGAGAGGAGAGGAGATATAGCAGAGAGGAGAGGAGATATAGTAGAGAGGAGAGGAGATATAGGAGAGAGGAGAGGAGATATAGGAGAGAGGAGAGGAGATATAGGAGAGAGGAGAGGAGATATAGGAGAGAGGAGAGGAGATATAGAAGAGAGGAGAGGAGATATAGGAGAGAGGAGAGGAGATATAGGAGAGAGAGGAGAGGAGATATAGAGGAGAGGAGATATAGGAGAGAGGAGAGGAGATATAGGAGAGAGGAGAGGAGAGAGAGGAGAGGAGATATAGGAGAGAGGAGAGGAGATATAGGAGAGAGAGGAGAGGAGATATGGGAGAGAGGAGATATAGAAGAGAGGAGAGGAGATATAGGAGGGGGTAGAGGAGATATAGAAGAGAGGAGAGGAGATATAGGAGAGAGGAGAGGAGATATAGGAGAGAGAGGAGATATAGAGGAGAGGAGAGGAGATATAGGAGAGAGGAGAAGGAATATAGAAGAGAGGAGAGGAGATATAGGAGAGAGGAGAGGAGATATAGGAGAGAGGAGAGGAGATATAGGAGAGAGGAGATATAGAAGAGAGGAGAGGAGATATAGGAGAGAGGAGAGGAGATATGGGAGAGAGGAGATATAGAAGAGAGGAGAGGAGATATAGGAGAGAGGAGAGGAGATATAGGAGAGAGGAGAGGAGATATAGGAGAGAGAGGAGAGGAGATATGGGAGAGAGGAGATATAGAAGAGAGGAGAGGAGATATAGGAGGGGGTAGAGGAGATATAGAAGAGAGGAGAGGAGATATAGGAGAGAGGAGAGGAGATATAGGAGAGAGAGGAGATATAGAAGAGAGGAGAGGAGATATAGGAGAGAGGAGAGGAGATATAGAAGAGAGGAGAGGAGATATAGAAGAGAGGAGAGGAGATATAGGAGAGAGGAGAGGAGATATAGGAGAGAGGAGAGGAGATATAGGAGAGAGGAGATATAGAAGAGAGGAGAGGAGATATAGGAGAGAGGAGAGGAGATATGGGAGGGAGGAGATATAGAAGAGAGGAGAGGAGATATAGGAGGGGGTAGAGGAGATATAGAAGAGAGAGGAGAGGAGATATAGGAGAGAGGAGAGGAGATATAGGAGAGAGGAGAAGGAATATAGAAGAGAGGAGAGGAGATATAGGAGAGAGGAGAGGAGATATAGGAGAGAGGAGAGGAGATATGGGAGAGAGGAGATATAGAAGAGAGGAGAGGAGATATAGGAGAGAGGAGAGGAGATATGGGAGAGAGGAGATATAGAAGAGAGGAGAGGAGATATAGGAGAGAGGAGAGGAGATATAGGAGAGAGGAGAAGGAATATAGAAGAGAGGAGAGGAGATATAGAAGAGAGGAGAGGAGATATAGGAGAGAGGAGAGGAGATATAGGAGAGAGGAGAGGAGATACAGAAGAGAGGAGAAGGAATATAGAAGAGAGGAGAGGAGATATAGGAGAGAGGAGAGGAGATATAGGAGAGAGGAGAGGAGATATAGGAGAGAGGAGAGGAGATATAGGAGAGAGGAGAGGAGATATAGCAGAGAGGAGAGGAGATATAGGAGAGAGGAGAGGAGATATAGGAGAGAGGAGAGGAGATATAGGAGAGAGGAGAAGGAATATAGAAGAGAGGAGAGGAGATATAGGAGAGAGAGGAGAGGAGATATGGGAGAGAGGAGATATAGAAGAGAGGAGAGGAGATATAGGAGGGGGTAGAGGAGATATAGAAGAGAGGAGAGGAGATATAGGAGAGAGGAGAGGAGATATAGGAGAGAGCAGATATAGAAGAGAGGAGAGGAGATATAGGAGGGGGTAGAGGAGAGGAGAGGAGAGGAGATATAGGAGAGAGGAGAGGAGATATAGAAGAGAGGAGAGGAGATATAGGAGAGAGGAGAGGAGATATGGGAGAGAGGAGATATAGAAGAGAGGAGAGGAGATATAGAAGAGAGGAGATATGGAGAGAGGAGATATAGAAGAGAGGAGAGGAGATATAGGAGGGGGTAGAGGAGATATAGAAGAGATGAGAGGAGATATAGGAGAGAGGAGAGGAGATATAGGAGAGAGGAGAAGGTATATAGAAGAGAGGAGAGGAGATATAGGAGAGAGGAGAGGAGATATAGGAGAGAGGAGAGGAGATATGGAAGAGAGAGGAGAGGAGATATGGAAGAGAGAGGAGAGGAGATATAGAAGAGAGAGGACAGGAGATATGGAAGAGAGCAGAGGAGATATAGGAGAGAGGAGATATAGGAGAGAG
>NW_027258100.1:0-10000 GCF_045791955.1 Oncorhynchus clarkii lewisi | reverse complement strand
GGTAGTAGAGAGATCAGTCTATGACTGGGTTGGCTGTGGTCTTTGTCCATTTTTAGGGCCTTCCTCTGACACCATCTGGTGTAGAGGTCCTGGATGGCAGGCAGCTTAGCCCCAGTGATGTACTGGGCCGTACACACTACCCTCTGAAGTGTCTTGCAGTCGGAGGCCAAGCAATTGCCGTACCAGGCAGTGATGCAACCAGTGGCCAGGCTCTCGATGTTGCAGCTGTAGAACCTTTTGAGGATCTCAGGACCCATGCCAAATCTTTTTAGTTTCCTGAGGGGGAATAGGCTTTGTCGTGCACTCTTCACGACTGTCTTGGTGTGTTTGGACCATTCTAGTTTGTTGTTGATGTGGACACCAAGGAATTTGAAGCTCTCAACCTGATGAGAATGGGGGCGTGCTCGGTGCTCCTTTTCCTGTAGTCCACAATCATCTCCTTAGTCTTGGTTACGTTGAGGGAGAGGTTGTTATTCTGGCACCACCCAGCCAGGTCTCTGACCTCCTCCCTATAGGCTGTCTCGTCGTTGTCGGTGATCAGGCCTACCACTGTTGTGTCGTCAGCAAACGTAATGATGGTGTTGGAGTCGTGCCTGGCCATGCAGTCGTGGGTGAACAGGGAGTACAGGAGGGGACTGAGCACGCACCCCTGGGGAGCTCCAGTGTTGAGGATCAGCATGGCAGATGTGTTGCCACCTACCCTCACCACCTGGGGGCGGCCCGTCAGGAAGTCCAGGATCCAGTTGCAGAGGGAGGTGTTTAGTCCCAGGTTCCTTTGCTTAGTGATGAGCTTTGAGGGTACTATGGTGTTGAACGCTGAGCTGTAGTCAATGAATAGCATTCTCACATAGGTGAGGTGTGGTCTGGATGTAGGTCCTCTCGGTGTGGGTCCCACAGGTCTGGGAGAGTGTCTCGCTGGTCTGGGCGAGGTGTCTGTTGATCAGTTCCTCCTGTGTGAGATGTTGGGGCGATGTCCTCAAAGGTAGTGGTTCCTCCTTTAAAAGTTGTGAGCTTGCACCGCGGGACTTAGAGGTACCCAGCGTCATGGCGTCATTGCTCCAGACCACCACAAGGGGGTGTTAGAGCACTCATTCTGCATTTGGGTCCCAAGGTTTTTACGTGACCAATCATATCGAGTGGTTCCAATAATGAATTTGACGCGAGCCACCGGTCCCTGGTGACTTTCTTCAGCAAAGATGTCTGACAAAAACATTACGGGGGAAACAAATGTAAGTAATTATGACGTCATAACGAGTCAAGCTGAAAATGTACAATCGAGAGGAATATGTTAGTTAATGTAACGATTGTGCATCATTTTTTGTCATAAAGTTAATTCACATGAAGCTACATTACTTTACAGTCATATCCAATACCAGGTGTCTGAAACTGCATTACTTTACAGTCATATCGAAAACCAGGTGACTGAAGCTACATTAATTTACAGTTACTTTACAGTCATATCCAATACCAGGTGTCTGAAGCTACATTACTTTACAGTTACTTTACAGTCATATTCAATACCAGGTGTCTGAAGCTACATTACTTTACAGTTACTTTACAGTCATATTCAATACCAGGTGTCTGAAGCTACATTACTTTACAGTTACTTTACAGTCATATTAAATACCAAGTGTTTGAAGCTAAATTACTTTACAGTTACTTTAGAGGTCATATCCAATACCAGGTGTCTGAAACTACATTACTTTACAGTCATATCCAATACCAGGTGTCTGAAGCAGTCATATCCAATACCAGGTGTCTGAAACTACATTACTTTACAGTCATATCCAATACCAGGTGTCTGAAACTACATTACTTTACAGTCATATCCAATACCAGGTGCCTGAAACTACATTACTTTACAGTCATATCCAATACCAGGTGTCTGAAACTACATTACTTTACAGTCATATACAGTGTCTGAAACTACATTACTTTACAGTCATACCAGGTGTCTGAAACTACATTACTTTACAGTCATATCCAATACCAGGTGTCTGAAACTACATTACTTTACAGTCATATCCAATACCAGGTGTCTGAAACTACATTACTTTACAGTCATATCCAATACCAGGTGTCTGAAACTACATTACTTTACAGTCAGGTGCCTGAAGCTGATATCCAATACCAGGTGTCTGAAACTACATTACTTTACAGTCATATCCAATACCAGGTGTCTGAAGCTACATTACTTTACAGTCATATCCAATACCAGGTGTCTGAAACTACATTACTTTACAGTCATATCCAATACCAGGTGTCTGAAGTCTACATTACTTTACAGTCATATCCAATACCAGGTGTCTGAAACTACATTACTTTACAGTCATATCCAATACCAGGTGTCTGAAACTACATTACTTTACAGTCATATCCAATACCAGGTGTCTGAAACTACATTACTTTACAGTCATATCCAATACCAGGTGTCTGAAACTACATTACTTTACAGTCATATCCAATACCAGGTGTCTGAAGCTACATTACTTTACAGTCATATCCAATACCAGGTGTCTGAAACTACATTACTTTACAGTCATATCCAATACCAGGTGTCTGAAACTACATTACTTTACAGTCATATCCAATACCAGGTGTCTGAAACTACATTACTTTACAGTCATATCCAATACCAGGTGTCTGAAACTACATTACTGTACAGTCATATCAAATACCAGGTGTCTGAAACTACATTACTTTCCAGTCATATCCAATACCAGGTGTCTGAAACTACATTACTTTACAGTCATATCCAATACCAGGTGTCTGAAACTACATTGTTTGAATGATGCTGTGTCTGCATGTATGTATTACAGATATACACTTCAACAGTGTTTACCGCTCCTGCTCCTGGGACATCAATGGTTACACATTTTAGCTATGCAATAGACTAGAAACATGATTTAAGTAAAGGCTGATTTGTAATCCATATATACAGAATAAAAAACAGTACATCCTGCCAGCACGCCCACAAGCGTGCTGAATGAAGAGTGGAAGGGAGCGAGGAACCAGATGGGAGTAACAAGCTATTTGCTCTGAGAAAATAACAATAATGTAATGAAACCAGCAGGAAACAGCTTTTGAACCCTCAACATTCTAGCCTGAAGTCCAGCACGTTACCCACTGTTCCCAAATGTATTAATTGGGGTTGGGGCCCGATTGTGTCTAAAAACACTTTATCAATTGGAATCTTTAACGTGGAAAGGGGACAATATGTTATTATTAGTTTCTCACAAGCTAGCAGGATGGGCTATTAGATGAACAATAGACTATTCAAATTGTACTAAAGAATTGTCTAATAGCCAGCTAGGTGTGAAACCATCCCCCCCCCTCCCCTACCCGCTCCCTCCTCAACTTGCAACAAATAATTTATATCTATCTTTCCAAATCTGCCTACACACGTATCTACGTACACACGGTTAATGTTCTGAAAAAAATAATATATATACAGTAAAATGACAGACCTCTACATGCTTTGTAAGTAGGAAAACCTGCAAAATCGGCAGTGTATCAAATACTTGTTCTCCCCACTGTATATACAAATGTCAATTTATAAAGCGTGTTTGATCCAGAAAAAAACAGCTTCCAAAAAACGCAACTTCACTACAAAATATTTCAAAAGTTGCCTTTAAACTTTGCCAAAATATTTCAAACTACTTTTGTAATCTAACTTTAGGTATTTTTAAATGTTAATAATCGATCAAATTGAAGACGGGTTCTGTGTTCAATACAGGAAGACAACAAACCAACGCTACTTTTCACGTCTTGCGCATTGTCAACAGTGTTACCCAGTTCCTAGATGGCCTACTTCTTCATTGCACAAAGGAATAACCTCAACCAAATTCCAAAGACTGGTGACATCCAGTGGAAGCGGTAGGAACTAAAAACCAGTTCCTAAGAAATATACGAGAACTCACTGAACAGACAGCGACCTAAAAAAAAAGAAATCTGAATTGTTAGTCCTCTGGGTTTTGCCTGCTACAATAGTTCTGTTATACTCACAGACATGATTCAAACAGTTTTAGAAAGTTCAGAGTGTTTTCTATCCAAATCTACTAATAATATGCATATCTTATATTCTTGGCATGAGTATCAGGAAGTTGAAATTGGGCACGCTATTTATCCAAAAGTGAAAATGCTGCCCCCTATCCCAAAGAGGTTTTAAGCCAAAATTCTTAAAATCAATCCCATATATTATGTTATTACAAAAAAAGGTTTTAAATTCTCTGGTAATGCCAATACGGAATACTATCAAATGCTTCTCAAAGATGCCCTCTGGTGGTCAAACTAGCAATAACTTGCAGTAACAGAAAAAATGGCTGACATTTAAATGACGTGCCACAGAATGCTGCGGCAGCACGCAAGGTGAGCCGCAGTATGACACAACTTTTAAAAGAGGAACCACTATACAACGATGAGACAGCCTATAGGGAGTGTTTACCCGCTGAATGGTAGCAGGGTGGAAGTCTTTTCGTGATAGCAGGGTGGAGATAAATCACTCCCTTGAGTGATGTGGCCACCCTTTCCTGCTGTGTTCTCAGGTCATTTGTGCCTGTGTGTATTATTATGTGGCTTGGTGACCCTAGTTGGTCCTCAGACAGAAGGTCTAGGGCGCGCTGGGTGTTTGGACACCAGAGTTTAAAAACATTTTCTTGTATAGTTCATAAGGAGTACAATATGTGACTTTTGTATGTCCTCAGTGAGTGTGGAGGGGTTGTCAGGAGGGCTATCAGGGTGGCTGACAGGGGAGGGGTGCTCAGACGGGGTGGGATCCTCTTGGCTTGGGGTTCTTCATTTGTCTGTACTGCTGTGATGTGGAGGCTATGTTTAGGGTCTGGGGTGGACTGTTCTGCTGTGGTGTGGAGGCTATGTTTAGGGTCTACCGGGGTGGCCAGCTCTCTAATGAGTTGTTCTCTGTCACATGTCATTGTTCTCAAGTTCTCCTCCAGCAGTCTGATCCTCTCCTCTAGTGCTCTGTTCTTCTCCTGCTCTTTCTCCTGTTGATGTTGTCTCACTACTGTCCAGAGTGCAGATATGTCTCTCTCCACCTCCAGCACTCTGGGTCTGGTTAAGAGGGTGTTGTTGAACTGGACTGTTGTCTAGGTCTGTGCTGACTGCAGTGTAATCACCTGCTGTTCCAGCTCCACCTGCCTTACCTCCAGCTGGGTGAATGTATCCTTCATTTCAATAAGGGAGTAGTACTCTGTGCTGGGAGGTTGACTTTCCGCTTGGGGTGGCTCGTCTGTGGGGTTGTATAATGAAGAGGTCTGGTCAGACACACTCGGGGTGGGGGTATCTTTCTCAAGAGAAAGCTTTTCCTGCTGAGCTATTTATTTGATCATGTGAAAGTCCAGCTGAAACTGTTTGGGTTTGCCATTACTGTTCCAGATCTGTACACATTAACATTGGCTGACCATTGTCCTTGTTGTCTAATATCCTGAGTTTCCAACCATCGCTATTACCCCCTCTCTTAACAGATAGGTAGTGTGTTAATATAGCACTGTGCCATGCCAGGGGATGGTCTGTGTGGAAGATTAAGTTGCTTATGTTCCCATTTTTATGACAGTCAGCAAAAAAGTGTCTTGATTTTCCATAAAATTCTCTTTGTACTCTTTGCGTGCCTTATCATCTTTTACATCCAGAGGGTACTGTATTGTAATGAACTCTGAACAGAGGGAGGGGGCTTCAAAGACCTCTGCATTTGTGTGGGGGAGGCTGTGTGACTCTCATGCCATTTTTGGGCTCAAGGGCTTTGACACCTCTCACTTCACACCTCAGTGCTAATTGAAGTTGCAGTCAGATCTGTTCTGTTCTAGCACGCGTGGTAGCCTGAATATAGCATTCAGTCCTTATAAAGTAAAATATATCATTGTAATGTATTTTTCCTCTTGGCTTTTAGACCAAACTCACTCAGGTTGAATAGGGTTTCCCTTTATTGTCTGCCAGAGCATTTGCTGTATAGCTTGGAAATAACAATCCTTCCAGGTGATTTTGTCCAGAATCAGGATGTAAGTTGGGGCGGCAGGATAGCCTAGTGGTTAGAGCGTTGGACTAGTAACCGGAAGGTTGCAAGTTCATAATCCCCGAGCTGACAAGGTACAAATCGTTCTGCCCCTGAACAGGCAGTTAACCCACTGTTCCTAGGCCGTCATTGAAAATAAGAATTTGTTCTTAACTGACTTGCCTAGTTAAACGAAGGTACAATAGAAATAAAAGGTTAGGATTTTTCATTTGAAGTTGAAGGTTATGATG
Source organism: Oncorhynchus clarkii lewisi (assembly GCF_045791955.1). Lineage (NCBI taxonomy): Eukaryota > Metazoa > Chordata > Actinopteri > Salmoniformes > Salmonidae > Oncorhynchus > Oncorhynchus clarkii. The sequence goes on along the minus strand of NW_027258100.1, from coordinate 3,745 downwards.
TGAAGGGTAGTATTCTATATATGTCCTGTAAAAATCAAAGTTTTTGTAAAAACATTCTCTTCCATGTGCACACACATAAACAGACTCCCTCCCGCTCCCCTCCATTTGTTGCAAGCCACACGCCCTCTTTTTCTCTCCTCTTCCTCTCCCTCTCTCGCTCTCTCAAATCAATTCAATTCAAGGGGCTTTATTGATATGGGAAACATATGTTAGCGTTGCCAAAGCAAGTGAAGAAGATAATCAACAAAAGTGAAATAAACAACAAAAATGAACAGTAAAATTTACACTCCAAAAGAATAAAGACATTACAAATGTCATATTATGTCTATATACAGTGTTGTAATGACGTGCAAATCGTTGAAGTACAAAAGGGAAAATAAATAATCTCTCTCTCTCTCTCTCTCTCTGTCTCTCCGTGCACACACACAAACCCAACAACAAACACACAGCAACACGGTCCCCTCCAGAGAAGCAATAGCCATAACATGACCTCTGCTAAACCCCCCGACTCCCCCCCCCGACTCCCCCCCGTCTCCCCCCCGACTCCCCCCTGACTCCTTCTGACTCCCCCTGACTCCTCCTGACTCCTCCTGACTCCCCCTGACTCCTTCTGAATCCCTCTGACTCCTCCTGACTCCTCCTGACTCCCCCCTGACTCCCCCTGACTCATCCTGACTCCCCCCTGACTCCCCCCTGACTCCTCCTGACTCCTCCTGACTCCTCCTGACTCCTCCTGACACCTCCTGACTCCACCTGACACCTCCTGACTCCTCCTGACTCCTCCTGACTCCTCCCTGACTCCTCCCTGACTCCCTCCTGACTCCCCCCTGACTCCTCCTGACTCCACCTGACTCCCCCTGACCCTACCTGACTCTCTGACTCATTCTGACTCCTCCTGATTCCTCCTGACTCCCCCTGAATCCCCCTGACTCCTCCTGACTCCCCTTGACTCGACCTGACTCCCCCCTGACTCATCCTGACTCCCCCCTGACTCCCCCCTGACTCCTCCTGATTCCTCCTGACTCATCCTGACTCCTGCCGACTTCGCCTGAACCCCCCTGACTCCTCCGACTCCCCCTGACTCCCCTTGACTCCTACTGACTCCCCCGACTCCCGCTGACTCCCCCTGACTCCTCCCAATTCCTCCCGACTCCTGCCTACTTCCCCTGAACCCCCCAATTCCCCCCGACTCCTGTCCTGACCCGAATCGTCCCGACCCACTCCAATTTGCATACCACCCTAACAGATCCACAGATGACGCAATCTCTATTGCACTCCACACTGCTCTTTCCCATCTGGACAAAAGGAACACTTACGTGAGAATGCTATTCATTGACTACAGCTCAGCGTTCAACACCATAGTACCTTCAAAGCTCATCACTAAGCTAAGGACCCTGGGACTGAACAGCTCTCTCTGCAACTGGATCCTGGACTTCCTGACAGGCCACCTCTAGGTGGTGAGGGTAGGCAACATCACCTCCACAACGCTGACCCTTAACACAGGGGCCCCTCAGGGGTGTGTACTTAGTCCCCTCCTGTACTCCATGTTCACTCATGACTGCATGTCCAGGCACGACTACAAAACCATCATTAAATTTGCTGATCACCGACAACGACGCGACAGCCTATAGGAAGGAGGTCAGGTGCCTGGACAACAACCTCTCCCTCAACGTGATCAAGACAAAGGAGATGATTGTGGACTACAGGAAAAGGAGGAGCGAGCACGCCCCCATTCTCATCAAAGGGGCTGTAGTGGATCAGGTTGAGACTTTCAAAATGTATGTTATATGACCTCTGATGTACATTATTAACTTCTTCGATATAGGGGGCGCTCTTTTAATTTGTGGATGAAAAACGTTCCCGTTTTAAACAAGATATTTTGTCACGAAAAGATGCTCGACTATGCATATAATTGACAGCTTTGGAAAGAAAACACTCTGACGTTTCCAAAACTGCAAAGATATTGTCTGTGAGTGCCACAGAACTGATGTTACAGAAAAAACCCAGATAAAAATACAATCAGGAAGTGACGCATTTTTTGAAACCGCCTCATGGCAATGACTCCTTATATGGCTGTGGAGGAGCTAGTAGTCAGCTTACCTTCTCCACGTTATCCCCAAGGTGTCTGCAGCATTGTGAGGTATTTGTAGGCATATCATTGGAAGATTGACCATAAGAGACTACATTTACCAGGTGGTCGCTTGGTGTCCTCCGTCGCAATTATTGCGTAATCTCCAGCTGCAGTATTTTTCCGATTGGCTCTGATGAGAAACCGACTGCCAGGAAGGATTTTTCATCGAATAGAATTGTGAAAAACACCTTGAGGATTGATTCTAAACAACGTTTGCATGTTTCTGTCGATATTATGGAGCTAATTTGGAAAAAAGTTTGGCGCTGTAAGTGACTGCATTTTTCGTTTTTTTCTTTCTTAGCCAAACGTGATGAACAAAACGGAGCTATTTCTCTTACACAAATAATATTTTTGTAAAAAATGAACATTTGCTATCTAACTGAGAGTCTCGTCATTGAAAACATCCGAAGTTCTTCAAAGGTAAATTATTTTATTTGAATGCTTTTCTTGTTTTTGTGAAAATGTTGCCTGCTGAATGCTAGGCTTAATGCTATGCTAGGCTATCAATACTCTTACACAAATGCTTGTGTAGTTATGGTTGAAAAGCATATTTAGAAAATCTGAGATGACAGTGTTGTTAACAAAAGGCTAAGCTTGTGTTTGAATATATTTATTTCATTTCATTTGCGATTTTCATGAATAGGAAACGTTGCGTTATGGTAATGAGCTTGAGGCTATGATTACGCTCCCGGATACGGGATTGCTCGACGCTAGAGGTTAAGAGGCTATTACAATACAACAGTTCAAAACGTAGAAACAGATCGAAATGAAACCCTGTGCAGTACCACTTGGTCCTGTGTCCTAGTTGGTAGAGCATGGCACTTTCAATGCCAGGGTGATGGAATCGATTCCCACAAGGCACCCGTACGAAAATGTGATGCACTCACTACTGTAGTGGCTCTGGATAAGAGAGTCTGCTAAATGACTCACTACTGTAGTGGGTCTGGATCAGAGAGTCTGTTAATTAAATGACTCACTACTGTAGTGGCTCTGGATCAGAGAGTCTGTTAAATGACTCACTACTGTAGTGGGTCTGGATCAGAGAGTCTGCTAAATGACTCACTACTGTAGTGGCTCTGGATAAGAGAGTCTGCTAAATGACTCACTACTGTAGTGGCTCTGGATCAGAGAGTCTGCTAAATGACTAACATGTAAAATGTTTAGAGAGAAAGAAAGACATAATCAGACAGACAGTCAGACAAACAGTCAGTAATGTCATTCCTCTGTTATATCCTATACCTACAGTAATGTTTAGAGAGAAAGACACAGTCAGACAAAGACAGTTAGACAGAGACAGTCAGACAGAGAGTCAGTACTGTCATTCCTCTGTTATATCCTATACCTACAGTAATGTTTAGAGAGAAAGACACAGTCAGACAGAGACAGTTAGACAGAGACAGTCAGACAGACAGTCAGTACTGTCATTCCTCTGTTATATCCTATACCTACAGTAATGATTGGTCTTGCTGCTCCTACTGTATATTCCCTCTCTCCATCTCCCCATCACCAACTCGCTACCGCTCTCTCTCTCTCCTTCTCTCCGTCTCCCCATGTCCCCTCTCCCCCTCGCCCACACACTAACGCTCTCCCTCACCAATTTCCTCTGCCTCTCTC
>NW_027258099.1:0-138902 GCF_045791955.1 Oncorhynchus clarkii lewisi | reverse complement strand
CTCCCTGCCACAAGAGGATCTTGGACAGGCGGGGGATTGCACCAAACTATACCGGTACAAGATGGCACGTACCGGCAAGCACTTATGGAGGCCCAACCAATTCAGGTCCTTGAGCCTATTGTCCAGGCCCCGCGCCTGCACTCCCTCCCAGACCAATGACGAGATGCCCGCTACAGGCGCAGGACTCCCTGCCTGCCTGACCTCCTCGTACAGGTGCCTGTGGTCTAAACCTACTCGGGCAACTTCAACCTCGGGGTGCGCACGCAGCCACTTGGCCGCATGGCCAAAATGCCACGGCAGCTGTTCCGCCCGAGGACCCGCGTTAGACCACACCATTACGCTTCTCGCCTTATACGAGAAGAACACCCGCAGGAGGTAACCGGACGGGTGTATAACCGGACGAGCAAGCTCCGTCAACAAGAAAGAAACAAAAATGGCGTCCAGCTTGAGGGGGAAATGTGGTACCCCCCTACCTCCCTCCCCGATGGGACAGATCATGCGTGCCCTGGCGACCCACTCGCACCTGCCACTCCACATAAACTGAAACACAAGTCTCACTAGAGGCCTCCTCAGACAAGCCGGCAATGGGTAGATGTATGCCACATACAAAAGAGACGGCAACACATCCACCTTTAGGACCAGGACTTTGCCCATAAAAGACAAATACCTAGCCTTCCACATTGCTAGCTTCCTCCGTACCACTGCGATACGCATGTTCCAGTTTAGCGTCGCTGAGCCGGAGGTCTCAAAATGAACCCCGAGAATCCTCAGGGCCCCTTCACAGAGAGATAACCCCCCAGGCACATCCGTTCTACCGCGCCATCTTCCGAAAAACTTGACGGAAGACTTTGCATGGTTCAGAACCGCTCCCGACGCTCGGGTGAAATCCCCAAAGATGGCAAGGGACCTTGTCAGGCACGAGTCCTTGCACAACAGCAAGGAAGTGTCGTCGGCGTACTGCGTCATCTTAACACGCAGCCCACCGCTTCCAGGGATCAACAAGCCTTCCACCCCTGTGTCTGCCCTAATGGCAGCCCCCAGAGGCTCCATGTACAGAACGAAGAGGAGAGCCGAGAGTGGGCATCCCTGCCTGACCCCAGACGAGAGGTCAAAAACGTCACCTAAGTGACTATTTACACTAACTCGACACCCCGCTCCGACATATAAAGTACGGATCCATCCTATAAACTTCTCCCCAAATCCTAATCTACCTAACACCCTGAATAGAAAAGATCTATTCACGCGATCAAAAGCTTTCGCCTGATCTAGCGCTGCTACCATTAAAGGCAGCCCTCTATCTTCAACCCAAGCGATGGAATCCCTGATCAACTGTAGGTTCCATCTTATAGAGCGGCCCTCTACCCCGCACGTCTGATCCTCGTGGACGACGTAGGGAAGGGCTGTGCGCAACCGGTCTGCTAAAACCTTTGCAAGAATCTTGTAATCTACGCACAGCATGGTCAATGGCCGCCAGTTGCCAAGGTCAGTTGCTTCCCCCTTCTTATAAAGAAGTGACAGCACACCAACAGCCATTGATCCCCCCCGGGACCCCCGTCTCAAGGATGGCCTTCAAGACTTCGAGAACCACTGGTCCAAGTATACCCCAAAACTTGAGGTAAAACTCAGCCGGCAGCCCATCCATCCCAGGCACCTTCCCTTTTCCCATCCTCCTAAGAGCGCTCTCAACCTCTTCTAGTGAGATCTGGGCCTCCATCACGTCTCTAATGTCCTCTGGCAACCGCCGGGACAAGTGTTCTAAAAACACATTTCCCTGCTCTACATCTATTTCCCTTTCCTTAAATAAACCTTGGAAATGATCAGTTGTCACCCTGACCATTTCCTCTGGTTTACTTACTATACTACCATTTTCTTCCCTAACTCCCTTCATTACCTTCCTACTCTGTCTGGCCCTAACCGACTTAAAGAACATAGCGGAACAAGTCTCATTATGTTCTAGAAAGCCACTATGCGCACGCTCCAGGAAAGCTCGAGCCTTCTGCTCCTGCAGCTCCCTGAGCTGCGCCTTTAGGGCTGCGAATCTCTCCCAGTCAATCGACCCGCCGAGGTTGCCTGCCTCGTACTCGAGTTCAATTAACCTTTGGATACGATCCACCTCCCTCCTTTCCTCCCTTTTTTCCTTCTACAATATCCTATTATAAAAGCCCTTATCCTCCCCTTGACTAAATCCCACCACTCTAACACCCTCTCGCACATGGACAGGAGGCCGTCAAGCCTCCGAAAGAAACAAAAAAATGTGTCAACGAAAGCCTGCTCCTCCAGTATATCCCGATCTAACTTCCAGTACCCCCTACCGAAGAGGCAGACTGGCGACCCCACCTGCAGGAACACCCCGTCGTGATCCGTGAAGAAAACAGGCAACAGCCGCCCAGACAACTGACCCAAAGACCTGGATACAAAAATGTAGTCGAGCCTCCGCGCAACCCCCCTGGAGTTGCGCCATGTAGGACCGACCATTGCCGGAGTAGTGTGCAGGCCACCATCAACCAGACCATGGCAAGCCATTAGCCCAGAGATGGCACCTGCACTGCTATCACCGCCTAACCCTAAATCTATATTAAAGTCTCCTCCTATCACCAAGTGCCTGTTTGTAACACACAGGGGCGCCAGACAGTCCACCATCTCCCTCCTGTCTGCCGCCACCTGTGGCCCATACACCCCAATTAACCTATATCTAGCTTCTCTAAACTTAACATCTATCCCCAAAACTCTACCCTGCATTATTACAAAAGTGTTCTCTATTTTAACCTCTCTATGCCCACACAAAATCCCTACTCCTGTTGAGTGCACCCCTCCTATGCCCCAAAAAGATTCCCCCTTATCCCACTCCCTCTTAAATCTACACACATCCCCACCATCCCTCAGGTGAGCCTCCTGTAAAAAACAGAAATCAAACCCCACACCCTCTAAATAACAAAAAACCGCCCTCCTTTTAACATTATCCCTTAACCCCCTAACATTTAGACTAAAAAAAGAAACAGAACTATTCATTTAATTATTTACAACAAATAAAAAACCCAAAACCCAAAGAAAAACCATGAGACTCACCCGATGCTCCCCTGGTCCATCTCCACCGGCGGGGACGTCCTCTCCTCTCCTGACGCCCCCCCGTCCTCCATCCCAACCCATGATCCAGGCAGTGTGTTGGGTCCTCCCTCCCCACCCACCATCCCCCCCTCCCTGTTTGCCTCGGGGCTGCATATAGGGGACCCCATCTCCCCAAACAGGAGTTGGGATCCCTCTAGCAAACAACCCACCGACCCCTCACTGGAGTCATCCACTAAAATGCAAGGGGCTGAGGCAAACCGGGAGGACAAATTACCCTCCCCTCCCCCCCCCGCCACTCTCTTAACCCCCCCCTCCCCCTCCACACCCCCCTCCCTCTCACTTCCTGCCAAGCTCCCCCTCTTTATCCCTTTCTTCTTTGGTGAAGGAGGTAGCGGGGAGACACAACGTCCCATCCCCACTAACCCCTCCACCAAATCCCTAATTTCGACCTCGAGGAAGCCTGGCAGGCTGTCCCCCCACTCCTTCCCCCCATCTCCCCCCCCCTCCCACCCCCTCCCCTCCTCCCTCCTTCTCCGTCACTGTCCCCTCTTCCACTCCTTCTCGTACCACTGTCCCCGTTCCCTCTTCCACTCCTTCTCGTACCACTGTCCCCTTCTCCCTCTTCTCAGCTCCTCCACCTTCTTCTTCTTCCGTCCCCTTTTTCTTCTCTCCTTCTGTTCCATTCTTTTCTTCTCCTCGCCTCTTTCTTCTCACCTCATCCTTCTTCCCATATTCTTCCTGCGCCGTCTTTTCCCCTGTGCCATCCATGCAATCCGCACGCGTCCTTTCTTTCCTCCCCCCATCCCCCGCTCCCCCCCCAGCTGCAGACGCGTATGACCTGTGACGAGCCGGGCAATCACGCCACAGGTGTGCTCTTGAGCCACACCCGTGGCAAGCCTTGGGCTCGTCACACTCCTTGGCCTCGTGCTCTTCCGACCCACAAAAACGACATTTCTTGGCGCTGCACGAGGCCAGGATATGGCCGTAGGCCATACAACGCCTGCAGAACGGGGGCTGACGTGCATAGTAGAGTGTTCCCCTGTCAGCCCCCAGGGAGAACATCGCCGGAGGATGGAGGTAGCCATACACACTCTTCGGGGACTCCCTGAGTAACGCCTGGAATCCTCTCCTCCCGTTCCAGAAACCCAGGGAGTCCCTGAGGTACCTCGCTGAGGAGACATTGTCCATGTACCTCCCCAGAAAGGCCCTCACCTCTTCATCCTTCACGTGCGGATTGTACATGTTTACGGTGACCACCCTGAAGTTGTTCTTTGCCAGGCTGGTCACCGCATAATGGCACAGGGGTCCTTTTCTTTCCGCTTCCTTTGCCATCTTCAATACATCATCATGTTTCTCTTGCTTGTGAAACGTCACATCAAAACCCTTTTCATTTGGGTTGCCTTGAGGGCAGAGTACTTCCTTCACCTCTATCCTGAGGCATCCCATCAATATGGTCCTTCCAAAAGTTTCCCTGCCCCAAGGTTCCATCTCCTTTTCAGTCCATGAAAATCTTACGGTATTTGCTATACCAATCCCCGGAACCGACCAGGTTTGCTTGTTTGTATTCATTTTTTTTTTTTTTTTTTTTTCCCTCAAAAAAAAGCTCTCTTCAGAAAGAAGCTTTAACCTGAAATGAAAAACATCTTTAAACCAAAAGTGTGGCGCAACTAAAGGTGTTGACTCTCCACATCTATCAAGACAACTGGAGCACTGGGCCAGACACTCTTAAATAGAACCTGGACCAGCTCAGGTGAAACACCTTCCCACTAACGAAATGGACAAGCCAGCACAGGTGTAACACATACTGACTAATGAGGTGACACCAATCAGTGCACACTACCTGCTAACGAGCTATACCTACTAACGAGCTATACCTACTAACGAGCTATACCTACTAACGAGCTATACCTGCTAAAGAGCTATACCTGCTAAAGTCCAACCTCAAAAACATAAATGGAAAGACCAAAGCCTGTATCACCTTCCCCCTATAGACAACAAACAAATCAACTACAATGCTTCTACAATATAAACATGGTGTCTGGCTGTCAACAATTAAAGACAAAAACACATTTCTAAATAATAATATACAATAGTATTATTTTTTAAATCATTTTTATTTCAATAGAATCCTAAAACCCACTAGCTTCTAGAAGTCTCGTCCCCCTGGAATGAGCCCAAACAAAACTCATCTCCAAGACGGAAAAACGTGCAGTCAAAATAAATTGTGATCCATGGCAACGCACTGGCTAAACGCAAAACTGGTTGACTGCCGACCCTTGAGACAATCAGCAACCAACTCCTGCAATATCCGTAGTAACTTTCCACCTTACCTATCGCTCTCTTTTTAGGGTTCACTCGATGGGCATGTTGTTGGATCGGGCCCAGTCCCCAATGTCATGCATTTGGGTTAGTACATCTGAGAATGAATCCTGAAATTCTAAAAGCACTTACTGGTGAGGCATGGAATAAAAAAAAAACATATTTTGTCAGGCTGAATGTTTGAAATATGAGTAGGTGATTTGAGTCATGCTTCTTCAGTAGCGGAACAAAGACAATTAGCATTTGAATGTTGTCAAGAAATACTGGAGTGATGTCAGATTGTTAATAAAATTGATTATAGACCAATTTATTGTACTGCTTTCATGTGTGAAAATATAAACATCTGCAACAATTATTATATTACATGTATTTTTTTAAACAAGCAGCTTTTTCAACTAGTAGAAAACAGCTAGCTACATTTTGAAGTGCTGCATTTTGATTAAAGTGGGTCACCAACGCAGTAAGTGTAACACAGCTCTTTTTTGTTACTCACTTTGTTAAATAATATTTCAATTCAGAGCCTGGATTTTCCCCTGAGGTTAATATCCATATCATGCTGCAATCAGTTGAACAGGGTAAACGATAAGGTAGAACATCATTAAAACACTCCTACTACAATGTTAAAACATTCTACATTGTGACATCATTAAAATACTCCTACTACAATGTTAAAACATTCTACATTGTGACATCATTAAAATACTCCTACTACAATGTTAAAACATTCTACATTGTGACATCATTAAAATACTCCTACTACAATGTTAAAACATTCTACATTGTGACATTATTTCAGTGATATCATGAAACAACTTCTTCATGCATGTATTTTCTGATGTTTGATCAGAGATCTTTTATCAGAGTATCTCTTGTCACATTGATCACAGCTAAAAGGTTTCTCTCCTGTGTGTGTTCTCTGGTGTTGAGTCAGATGGCTAGCTTGAACAAAACTCCTCCCACATTGATCACAGCTATAAGGTTTCTCTCCTGTGTGTGTTCTCTGGTGTTGAGTCAGATGGCTAGCTTGAACAAAACTCCTCCCACATTGATCACAGCTATAAGGTTTCTCTCCTGTGTGTGTTCTCTGGTGTACTGTCAGAATGCTAGCTGTAGTAAAACTCCTCCCACATTGATCACAGCTATAAGGCTTCTCTCCTGTGTGTGTTCTGTGGTGTTCAGTCAGATGGCTAGATTTAACAAAACTCCTCCCACATTGATCACAGCTATAAGGTTTCTCTCCTGTGTGTCTTCTGTGGTGTTCAGTCAGATGGCTAGATTGAACAAAACACCTCCCACATTGATCACAGCTATAAGGTTTCTCTCCTGTGTGTGTTCTCTGGTGTAATGTCAGACCGCTAGATGTGGTAAAACTCCTCCCACATTGACCACAGCTATAAGGTTTCTCTCCTGTGTGTGTTCTCTGGTGTAATGTCAGACCACTAGATGTGGTAAAACTCCTCCCACATTGACCACAGCTATAAGGTTTCTCTCCTGTGTGTGTTCTCTGGTGTATTTTAAGTTCTGATGAAGATTTGCAACCTTTCCCACAGTCAGAGCAGCAATTAGATTTCTTCCCTGTGGGTCTCTGCTGGTGTTTCTTGAGGTGTTTTGAAGTGGAGAGACTCGCCTCTGCCTCGTCAGCATCATGAGGTTGTTGAGGCCCCCCAGAGGATCCACGATAGTCAAGTCTCTCTCCTGTGTGAACAAAAAGTCGGACAGGTGGTTTAAGGCCCACAACAGCAAAAATACACTGTAAAAAGGAGATGCCAACAGCGTAGCCATTATGTCGTACAAACAATGATGTCTGTAATGAATGTGAATTATTTGACATTTGTCTGGACAGTCAAGTGAACAACAATAGCCATATTTTGTCTTGTTTTCCCAGTAGTAACACCAACGATTGTATGCAAGAAATACGTTTTTAAAGTTGTTGAAATCCTAAACAGTGTGCCAGACAACTTTTGGTCTCCAATATAGGCACCTTTCTGTAGGTCTATGTTGTTGTTAAGTGAAGTTATGGGTCCTACAGTAGGTCTATGGTATAACGAGCGGTTTCTGCATTAGCATGGAGGAGTTTATGCATGGAAAAATGTAATGCTCTGCTCTGATCCAGTGGAAATGTCATACAATACCTGATTACTTCTTATCCCTTTCACAAATAGCTTACAGCTGTGTCTGTCCCAAAATATTTTATACAATGTTGTTATCACGTTTCGGACAGACCTAGGTGATAGTTGATACACTGTTTAAAGTTCTATGTAGACAGCCCATGCTCAGCCAATGTGATTTATTCTTATCTGGATATTTTCTAGATGTTTTTATTTGTTGGCTTAATGTAGGCTATTTTTACATAGTTGTCAACGGCAGTAAACATTATTTAGACATCATTTTCATTTATATAGAATGTATATTAATCACAGACAATGATTTTGAGATACGATTAAAAATGTAACTGTTCCAGTAAAATGTGAATATGAAAATCATAACTGGCACCAGATCAGTAGAAATGGTCAGATAAATTTGCACTACAAATGGAAAACGTTGCCGACTGCTGTTTTAGTCTATTACTGGAAACTTCAGGAGCATAACGTCAGAATTTACAAAGGCCAGCAGCAGCGGGAGGAGGAAGAGTTTTTCCTTATGGTTATCCTATCTTGATCTCTGGTTCCCTGTGTTTCCCAATTATTTAATAAAAACAGGGGATTCCTATGTTGATGATGTAAAGAATATTTGCTGCTCTGTGTTGTGTAATGAGGAGCAACCAGACGCTGCACACATTTATGAAATTGCTTATTAGAAATTGCTTATAGACTGTGTGGGATAATAACATGGCCGTGTCCAACTCTGCTTGTTCCCTCCACTCAGCTACCAACCAGCAATCTCCAACAGGACCCTTTACCTGTATCAATAGACACTTCATAGTGAGCTACAGGTAGGAATCAGCAATGAATCCCAAAAATGAGCCAACTATGGGAGGGGTAACAAATCTTCGTGGACAAATCTCAACGTATTACTGCTACCCTCGGGAGATTGCTATACCCCTTGAACATCGGCTCCAACCCTCGTCGGATGTGGCAGGCTTGCCACATCAGACTACAAAGGGAAGCACAGCCGATAGCTGCCCAGTGACACAAGCCTACAAGTCGAGCAAAATAAGGTAAGTAACACTGAAACATGCATGAGAGCATCAGCTGTTCTGGACAACTTTGTGATCACGCTCTCCACAGCCGATGTGAGTAAGACCTTGAACAGGTTAACATTCACAAAGCCGCAGGGCCAGACGGATTACCAGGACGTGTACTCCAAGCATGCGCTGACCAACTGGCAAGGGTCTTCATTGACATTTTCATCCCCTGTCTGAGTCTAATACCAACATGTTTCAAGCAGACCACCACAGTGTTCTTGGGCAAAGGGACTAAGGCAACCTGCCTAAATGACTACCGACTCATAGCACACACGTCTGTAGCCATGAAGTGCTTTGAAAGGCTGGTCATGGCTCACATCAACACCATTATCCCAGAAACCCTAGACCCACTCCAATTTGCATACCGCCCCAACAGATCCACAGATGATGCAATCTCTATTGCACTCCACACTGCCCTTTCCCTCCTGGACAAAAGGAACACCTATGTGAGAATGCTGGTCATCGACTACAGCTCAGCGTCCAACAGCATAGTCCTTCAAAGCGCATCACTAAGCGAATGACCCTGGAACTAAAGACTGAGCACGCCCCCATTCTCATCGAAGGGGTTGTAGTGGAGCAGGTTGAGAGCTTCAAGTTCCTTGGTATCCACATCCTTGGTGTCCACATTATAGGCTTAGTTAACTGGTGAACTGTTGAAATCATGGAAGCATAAAGACGATTCTAATTCTAGATTTGGAATAGAATGTGCAGCACCTTTAATATATTGTTGTTTGACATGACTACCAATTAATAAACCAGGGAGGAATTACTGACAGTGGGAGCATGGTGGAGACATCCAAGAAAGGAAAAATCAGGAAGGGAAATGACAGCAAGTAGTGCAGACGAAAGGGTTAACAAGTTGGTGAAACAACCGATGTGCTGGAATGAAAACAATATAGGTGCTACTTTGAGAACACAAACTCACAGCACAGAGCGAGGGAGTCTGGGGAATGACTGAAGGAGCAATGGAGGAAGCATTGAGGGATTATCTTGGCGTGAGTACAGTTGGTGAGACTGAGTGGACGATGGTGAAGAACAGTAGAGTGAAAAGGGCTAAAGTTGGTAATGAACAGCAGTTTAGGGTCGGAGTGGGAGTCATCAGCAAGGATGTTTTTGTGGGTGACCTGTTAACGGTCTCAAAGATGGTGAAGGATGAATTGGGTAAAGTGTAATCGGTTTGAGTGACCAGGAGTGGTATGATGCCAATTGTGTGTCAACAGCGCAAAAAGAGAAAGCTTTGTGTGGTTTAGGTTAAACATTTCAGGTAGGTGGATTAAAATGAATGATAGACGGAAGATTTTACTGTGGTTTGGTGAAGTGGTTCTCCCATCTTGTGTAAAACCTGGGTAAGTGAGATATACAGAAGCCGCTGCAGTGTTACAATTGTAAAAAAGGTTGGACATGTGGCAAGTGCTTGTCGAAGGAATGAATAAGTCATAGTCAGTCAGATGAAGCATGTTGTAATTGTGATGGGAATCACGTTCCCGAGTTCCCGGAGTGCCCTGTAAAGATGAAGGAGGTCGTAGTAGCTAGGATGATCAGGCCCATCCAGCAGGTGTCCTACGTGGAGGCAGTGAAAATAGCCTTAGGAGTAGAGAGGAGAAGGTAGAAGGTATGTCCCACAGTCTGCAGTGTAGCCATTTAGGAGAAGGATCCCAACAGACAAATAGTGAAAGAGGTGTACTTTGTTGTGTTTATAGAGCAAGTGATAAATTGCATTAATAAATTATTAGCAACCTTTGTCTAAAACTAGCAGTTTCCGCATTAGCTTGGAGGAGTTTCTACAACAAAATTGTGTTTGCATTGCCCTCACTGCCACAGTGATAAATTGCATTAATAATAAACTAATAAAACATCTAAGAAGCCAGACATCATTGTGAAGGCGGCAAATGGATTTCTGGATGTCCAGGACTTCAGACAAAATGTTACAGGGAGTACTGAATGAAGACGTTCCCCCCTCCCAGGTTCCTGAACCTGTGAATAGTAGCATTTTTGTTTGAAATTCAGGGTAATGGAGTGAACTTGGTAAGTGTTTATTTTTTATTTTACGTAATTAGTATGATTTGTTAATCCCATTTTTTTGCGTTTGGTTATTTTTTACAACCCCGTACAGTAGGTGGCAGCAATACACCTGATGAGTGTAGTCTGACAATAAACCTCAGAGAAGAAGACATGGTAGGAACCAAAGTGTTGGTCATTGTTTCCAGTTGACCCTAATTAGATGTTACATTACATGTTGTTTTCTTACTTCATGTAGCCTGCTAGCGAACCAACATTTTCATACTTTGCTTACTCCTTTCTGATAAGATACCGCTGCACAAACATGCTTATCTAGGCCTACACCAGCACTGGTAACAGGCAGTATTAGCTAGCTATGTTTGCACTGACTCTTAATACATTTAGCAAGCTAGCTAGCGATTAGCAGCTAACATTATTTGAGCAACACCTTGCTAAGAAAATACAATATTTCGCCTTGAATGTAATGGCATGAAAAGAATTGCCAGAATATTATCCAATGACTTATCAACAGCTCTAACAATTTGACCCCTACAGGAAATCTACACTGGCAGTTATAGAAAGACCCATTTACTATATAACCATTGATTCCACTGATTCTTGGAGAACATAACAAATAAATGCCTCAAATGTTTCAGCCGTATTACCCCACCAGAAACCAAAACATAAGCTCGTATAACACCACTGTTTGTAAACTAATACTATATGGCTGAGGAGTAGGGTTGATCCAAGCGTTCTGACCTCACAATGACAGTAAAGCACCCAAGCTAACTGGCTAACGTTGGATAGCTTGCTAGACACAAATCAGAGAAAACCTCACTCTTACCATTTTACTCATATTCAACAGGTATTGAGCTTTATTAAATCCATCAGTTATTCTGCTCTCTAATCAATTCAATAAACATTGGATAGTTAGTTAGAATATAGTTACTATACTGGCAAGTTTGATGTATAAGTAGCCAACTGACGTTAGGTAGCTAGTTAACATACCGATACATACTGCTGTAAAGATATGCTATGCCTTTTGTAAGGATAGTGTAGCTAACATAACGTGTAACGTAACTTATTTGAAAAGTCATTACTTTATTACATTGCTCAACATTTGTCATAATTATTTAACCTCTAGTGACACCCCATCCCGTGAACGGGACCGTTGTCATCATCTGACAATAATTAGCATAACGCAACGGACATAAATCTTCCTAAAAATCTTCCTATTCCTATATTGGAACACAGCTTAGCCTTTTGTTTATCACCCTGTCATCTCAGATTTTCAAAATATGCTTTACAGCCAAAGTTAGACAAGCCTTTGTGTAAGTTTATCGATAGCCTAGCCTAGCATTATGCCTTGCTAGCAGCAGGCAACCTTGTCACGAAAATCAGAAAAGCAATCAAATTAAATCGTTTACCTTTGACGAACTTCGGATGTTTTCACTCACGAGACTCCCAGGTAGATAGCCAAAGTTCATTTTTTCCCAAAATATTATTTTTGTAGGCGAAATAGCTCCGTTTGTTCTTCACGTTTGGCTGAGAAATCGACCGGAAATTGCGGTCATGACAACGCCGAAAAATATTCCAAATTAGCTCCATAATATCGACAGAAACATGGCAAACCTTGTTTATAATCAATCCTCAAAGTGTTTTTCAAATATCTATTCGATAATATATCAACCGGGACAATTGGTTTCTCAGTAGAAGCGATTGGAATAATGGCTACCTCTGTATTTTATGCAAGAATTTCTCAGGGAGCGTCAGGTGACAACTTGCGCAATGAAGCCGCCTACGGGTATTTTTCAACATAAATGCGTAAAACTATGTCACAATGCTGTAGACACCTTGGGGAATACGTAGAAAGCGTAATCTGGTTGATAGGGCATTCACAGCTCAATAGGGACACATCGGAACGCAGGGCTTTCAAAAGATGAGTCACTTCCGGATTGGATTTTTCTCAGGCTTTCGCCTGTAACATCAGTTCTGTTATACTCAGACAATATTTTGTACAGTTTTGGAAACTTTAGAGTGTGTTCCATCCTAAGCTGTCAATTATATGCATATTCTAGCATCTTGTCCTGACAAAATATCCTGTTTCATTTGGGAACGTTATTTTTCCAAAAATGAAAATACTGCCCCCTAGTACCAACAGGTTTTTAAAGCAGTTCATTTGTATCCGCTCTCGTTGGACTTCGGCTGAATATTTTCCTCCATTTTCTTCAAATCTGAAATTGATGTGAAGTCACGCCCATTTCCCGAAGAATTGCATTATGGGCCTTAAAGTACTGCGTGTATATTTCATATTTTGGTGAATTTAGTACGACATCCAGGAACTTTTGGCATACTAACTACATCATACTATGACCAATAAGCACACTATATACTCAATTAACATCAAATAGTACAGTTAGTATGAGTATTCTAACACAGCTCAGGTCCCTAGGCAGCCATTTTGTTTGTTGAAAAACTAGGTGGCCCCTTTAAAAAAGACACAACATTCAATCAACCAATCTGCAGTTCAACCAATAACAAAGCTGTAATTACACCACTATTTTGGTAATAAGATGAAGGATGGGGCTGGAGAAATGTAACTACTCTCAAATTCATAGACAGACCTATGGATGCAAGGACTGACCATCCATGATATCAACATTATAGTTTCAACCATGTTGAGGCGATACAGTGTTGGTTTACATTGTTTCTAAACATTGGAGCAAAAAAAGCTTATTTGGGGTTCTGATGTGGTAAACAGTTGAACTAAGCTCATGAGGCATGTGTTATATTCCTATGGATGTAGCAATTGCAAATTTCCCCTTTAACACCACACATCAGTTCAACAACCGCAGAGTTTGTGCTTCTGTTTTTAAGACAGTACTTACTAGTGTTAATCAGGGCCCGTTCATCGTTAGAACCATCGGACGCCTTAAGATGCGCTTGGGAAACCGGGCCCAGATATCCAGTTTCCTCCTCTTCTACATTTTTCGATGACACAGTCACCTCCCCCTCCACTTCTTTCACTTTGACTGAACGAGTCTTCCTCTTCTTTAACTGAGACCTCTTTCTCTTCTTTCACGATAACAGCCTCAACCTCTACTTGTTTTTGTATTGTAACAGCCTCCTCTTCCACGAGAGCGTCTTTCTCCATCCAGCAGGCAGACCACCTCTTCTTCATCATCAGGAACGGGGTTAAGTTTGTGACTGGAGCTATGAGGCATGTACTGAAGTCGCTAAGCGGTATAATTCAAAGCAGAGTCCCTTTATCAGCAGCACGTGATCAATGACGTCTGAAGAATCATTTCGTCGAACCCCTGATTGGTTTGGTATTGATTAATTTGGGCTCGTTCGACATTGCAGCCGACAGTGCAGGTGGCTGCTGACTGACTAATTTACAAATCAAATCACCTTGCATCAGAAATAACCACTCATTATTATTTATAAATCAGTCAGCCAGTCACCGTTTACCCACAATGCAGCATGGACTTGATGCTCTCGATCAAGGCCCGTGGTTTCGTAGAAGACATGAAGGCTACGCTGCTACCGTGTGGGAGGTCATCTTTAAAAATGTGGCTGTTCTAAATTCTGTGTCGCTCAAAGCCTTGAGTAATGAACCTATTTATTTATTTTTAAATTATTATCTGGAAAGAGCCAATACTTCAGAAAGCTTTGTTTCCCCATCACTACTTCTCAGCATGTTTTCTGTGAATTCGACCTCGGGAGTTTTGTAACTTTTTACACCTTGGCTTACTGTTAGATGGGTTATAATTGGTCTCCGGTAGTTGGTCTCTGCTGACCGTAACCGCGCTGGTTGGTTATGCTGTTTAGGCTAATAGCTAGTTGGCTAAATAGCAAACGTTAGCTGGCTGTCTAAGATAACTGCATATAGCTAACATTCTTTGATTGGTTAGATGGCATTATGTCTTTCCAAAACGTTGGTTTACTTTAATCACTCAAGTCATGAGTGCAAACGATTGGTTTCATTTAAAGTTATACATTTTAAGTTATTTCCCTTTTGGCTGTATGAAAGTTAATTTCAAATCAAAATCAAATCAAATGTATTTATAAAGCCCTTCGTACATCAGCTGATATCTCAAAGTGCTGTACAGAAACCCAGCTAAAACCCCAAACAGCAAGCAATGCAGGTGTAGAAGCACGGTGGCTAGGAAAAACTCCCTAGAAAGGCCAAAACCTAGGAAGAAACCTAGAGAGGAACCAGGCTATGTGGGGTGGCCAGTCCTCTTCTGGCTGTGCCGTGTGGAGATTATAACAGAACATGGCCAAGATGTTCAAATGTTCATAAATGACCAGCATGGTCCAATAATAATAAGGCAGAACAGTTGAAACTGGAGCAGCAGCACGGCCAGGTGGACTGGGGACAGCAAGGAGTCATCATGTCAGGTAGTCCTGAGGCATGGTCCTAGGGCTCAGGTCCTCCGAGAGAGAGAAAGAGAGAATTAGAGAGAGCACACTTAAATTCACACAGGACACCGGATAAGACGGGAGAAGTACTCCAGATATAACAAACTGACCCTAGCCCCCCGACACATAAACTACTGCAGCATAAATACTGGAGGCTGAGACAGGAGGTCTCAGGCACACACATTTGTTCTTTGCTATTATGGTCATTTGTGTAGAATGTACTTTTCCCCACTCATTCACCCCACCTCTTTACATTGCTTATTTATATTCAGTGGCCTGACTGCATCCAGACTGTCAAAGGCCAATCCTGGTAGATCTGAACCTAATGCAGCTTGGAGTGATCGGATGACAGAAGTCACATTTAGGTGCCAGGTGTAACTGAGGCCATAGACGCTCCATAATGATTACTTTTAATGTTTTATACAATATGACTAAATTTATTTATTTCTGTGTTACAGGGGCAGTCAAGAAATGGAACGGCAAGGCCACAGAACATGACACAAGCAGAGCTGTGGGAGACCACCTCAAGCCCCTGGTAGAGCAGGGGGTGGTGTTTACCACTCCACCACACCTTCAGCTGGCTGGAAAATTAACCCTGATATTTTAAAAGCAGGGCAACAACGTCAATATAATTGTACCCAAAAATTGTCAGTTGGTTGCATAAATAATTATGATTACTAAATGTTACATGAAATGTAAATATGAAATATTTAGTTGCATAGTCTTATTTTCAATGGCTTTTCAATTACATTTTGCTAGGTGTGATATCCCCAATGTCAAAACACAGTTTTAATGTCTCCAAATCAATAACCAATATGCAGAAACAGTTTGGGATAAATTGAAAACCTAAACATAAAATGTGCTATATAGACAAACATCTGCCACAATAATCATATTTCTTGTATTTTTTAAAACAAGCTCCTTATAAACTGCACAAGCACCAAAAACGCTGTTGTTTTGACAAGACGCAATAAATCACAGATATCGATTAGAGGGGAAATTAGGTTGTACGTGCTGTTGAAACTAACACAACTAAAAAAACACATGGAAATGGGAGATATCTTTTACCTCACTGGTTAGAGGACAACCTGCAGAAGAGTCAGCTACATTTTGGAGGGATGCATTTAAATTTAGGAGTCACTAAACAAAGGAACACAACACTTATTTGTTATAACTCATCAATATCATGCTAAAATCATTTGTGCGAGAAGAGAGATGAGGTTGCACGTCCTGTTAAAGCTAACAGCTCAAAAACCACACTGAATTTGGGAGTAATGTGTACATCCCTGGTTAGAGGACAACTTGCAGAAAACAGCTTGATACATTTTGAAGTGTTGCATTTTGATTCAAGTGGATCACGAACGTGGTAAGTGTAACAAAACACATTTTTTGTTAATCACTTTTTGTTAAATAATACTCTTCCATTTCAGAGCCTGGATTTTCCCCCTGAGGCTAATATCCATATCATGTTGAAATCAATAGAACAGGGGACAAATGTTTAGGGTTCTACATTGTGACGTCATTAAAATACTCCTACTACAATGTTAAAACATTCTACATTGTGACATCTTTTCATTGATATCATGAAATAACTAATTAATGTATGTATTTTCTGATGTTTGATCAGAGATCTTTTATTAAAGTATCTCTTGGCACACTGATCACAGCTATAAGGTTTATCTCCTGTGTGTGCTCTCTGGTGTGATACCAGATGGCCAGATTGACCACAACTCTTCCCACATTATTCACAGACAAAAGATTTCTCTCTTGTGTGTATTCTCTGGTGTTGAGTCAGAGTTCTTGATGCAGCAAAACTGTTCCCACATTGACTACAGCTATAAGGTCTCTCCCCTGTGTGTATTCTCTGGTGCACTGTCAGCGCTCCAGATTGGGCAAAACTCTTCCCACATTGACCACAGCTATAAGGTCTCTCTCCTGTGTGTGTTCTCTGGTGCACTCTCAGATCTCCAGATTGACCAAAACTCTTCCCACATTGACCACAACTATAAGGTTTCTCTCCTGTGTGTGTTCTCTGGTGCACTCTCAGATCTCCAGATTGACCAAAACTCTTCCCACATTGACCACAGCTAAAAGGTTTCTCTCCTGTGTGTATTCTCTGGTGCACTGTCAGCGCTCCAGATTGGGCAAAACTCTTCCCACATTCATCACAGCTATAGGATTTCTCTCCTGTGTGTGTTCTCTGGTGTGATATCAGGTTGCATTGTTGAGTAAACCTCTTCCCACATTGAGTACAGCTATAAGGTTTCTCTCCTGTGTGTGTTCTCTGGTGTGATATCAGGCCGGATGGATTAGTAAAACTCTTCCGACATTGAGTACAGCTATAAGGTTTCTCTCCTGTGTGTATTCTCTGGTGTGTTATTAGGCTGCTGAGCTGAGTAAAACTCTTCCCACATTGAGTACAGCTATAAGGTTTCTCTCCTGTGTGTGTTCTCTGGTGTAAAGTCAGAGAGCCAGATGTAGTAAAACTCTTCCCACATTGATCACAGCTATAAGATTTCTCCCCTCTGTGTGTTCGCTGATGAATTGTAATGCCTGATGAGGTGAATCTCTTCCCACAGTCAGAGCAGCAGTGAGTTATCTTCCCTGTGGATCTCTGCAGGTGTTTCTTGGGGGGTTCTGATCTGGAGAGACTCTTCTCTGCCTTGTCAGCATCATGAGGTTGTTGAGGCTCCCCAGAGGATCCACGGTAGTCCCGTCTCTCTCCTGTGTGAACAACAAAGTCAGACAGATGATTAAAGGCCCACAACAGCGGTAATCCACTGTAAAAGGTGATGCCAACAGCGTAGCCATGATGTTGTACAACAATTGTTGTCTGTAATGAATGTACTGATTATTTGACAATGGTCTTAAAATGAGCAAGAATAGTCCTATTTTGTCTTGTTTTCACATTAGTAGTAACATCGATGATTGTAGGCTAGAAATAAGTTATTAAAGTTGTTGAAATCCTAAGAAGTGTGCCAGACAACTTTTGGTCTCCAACATAGGCACCTTTCTGTGTTTGCTAAAATTGCGACACGAGGGCGATGCACATGCAATTTGGTGGTAGAAACTCGTCCCCTAATGAGGAAACCGATAGTTATGGATGTACTATATCTGCCTGGAGCAATAATGGTGAGCAAAGATTTTAGTTTTTCACAATGTATTCTGAATATGAATGGGGGAAAAGTAGGGAAGGGAAGTAACCTCCATTTCCAGGTTGCTTATGAGAGCATTTCACACTACTTTGGATTAGAATTGTAAGGCTCGTTTGAATGTCCTGCTTAAAATCATGTTTGTGTCGTCATCACAAATCAACCGCATTGTATTTAAAAAACACTTCAACCAGTAAAATGCTCTTTTTGCTAGATTTTCCATCAGCCTGACAATGAGGGTTTGAACACTAAGTGTTTGCCAAATTTGCCTATAACATCACCTAACAGAAGCATAGACCTACTGTAGGACCAATAACTTCACCTAACAACAACACAGACCTACAGTAGGACCCATGACTTACAACACAGACCTACTGTAGAACCCATAACTTACAACACAGACCTACTGTAGGACCCTTACAACAGACCGAGGACAATAAATCATTTAATATTTCAGGTGAAACATGGAAACTAAAATGTCTTTGTCATGACATTTCATAACCTGATCACCAGATAATGTTGTGAATAATCCCACTAGGCTACTCTGTAATGTGCTGTCATTCTAAATGTCCTGAATAAAGGAAAATATCTCTGTGTTTTGTACAATAGCCTATCCATCAAGGGACAGTTCTCTACACATTATGAACTCAGTGTCTCTGTGTGCAAACAGACTAACAAGCCCCTACTGTAAATCAAGCAAACACATTATAAACATCAATTTGTTAGGGATGTTGGATCCAACGTGGAGCACGGCATGACTGTCTTTACCAGAGTAATGAATGAAGAAGCACTTTGGTTGTTGTTGCATGTCGTGATGTTTGTTATTCAGAAAATGATTCCCAAGATCCGTATTGAAGTTGAAGTTCATCATATTACAAGCATAACGTTATGACTATAACTACTGTTCCCTGAAGGAGGGAAACTAGGTACAACATACTATTAAATCCACGCCTCGCTGGAAGCCCCGCCTTCTACAGGTGATGAGTGAGGCTTGGATTTATTCCTTAAATTTAATACCGCTCTTCACCGACCCAGGAAGGGGCGGGTTCAAACAGGTGTTGTACCTCGTTTCCCTCCTTCAGGAAAGAGTAATTATAGTCAAAGTTACATTTGGGGATGTCTGATAGTATTTCTGATTGTCTTAACGCACCACTAATGAGTTGTGAAGCTTCTCAAAGTAATTTTTTCTTCACCTCAAACAGCAACAAAGTCTAATCAAAATCAATTGAACTATATAATTTAAACTATCATTATGACATCATGGATCAATTCTAGAATATACTATATAGCCTAGAAACCTGGTTAAACTATCATTATGACATCACGGATCAATTCTAGAATATACTATATATCCTAGAAACCTGGTTAAACTATCATTATGACATCATGGATCAATTCTATAATATACCATATATATCCTAGAAACCTGGTTAAACTATCATTATGACATCATGGATCAATTCTATAATATACTATATAGCCCAGAAACCTGGTTAACCTATCATTATGACATCACGGATCAATTCTAGAATATACCATATAGCCTAGAAACCTGGTTAAACTATCATTATGACATCACGGATCAATTCTAGAATATACTATATATCCTAGAAACCTGGTTAAACTATCATTATGACATCATGGATCAATTCTAGAATATACTATATAGCCTAGAAACCTGGTTAAACTATCATTATGACATCACGGATCAATTCTAGAATATACTATATATCCTAGAAACCTGGTTAAACTATCATTATGACATCACGGATCAATTCTAGAATATACTATATATCCTAGAAACCTGGTTAAACTATCATTATGACATCATGGATCAATTCTATAATATACTATATAGCCCAGAAACCTGGTTAAACTATCATTATGACATCATGGATCAATTCTAGAATATACTATATATCCTAGAAACCTGGTTAAACTATCATTATGACATCATGGATCAATTCTAGAATATACTATATAGCCTCAATCTGTTTAAAACGATCATTTTGACCTCATGGATGTATTCATAGTCTTTGTAATCATAGTGTATTTAATTCAGGGGGAGGCCCTGAGCTGAACTCAAACCTGGGTCCAGTGACTGTCAAGCCAACACCTTATAACTGTTACGCCAAGATGTACGGTTGCTACAATAGATTTCTCTATGCATTTGAGAGTGGTTACACTTCTCCTTACCCCATCCCTCAACTGTTTACCAAACCATGTCTCTGGGCAGCCATTTTCTTCATGTTTAAAAAACCCTCACAACTAATCTGCAGTTGTGACAATAACAAAGCTGTCATTCCACCACTGTTTTGGTAATAAGATGATGGATGGGACTGGAGAAATGTAACTACTCTCAAATTCATAGACAGACCTATGGATGCAAGGACTGACCATCCATGATATCAACATTATAGTTTTAACCATGTTGAGGCTATACAGTGTTGGTTTACATTGTTTCTAAACATTGGAGCAAAAAAAGCTTATTTGGGGTTCTGATGGGGTACACAGTTGAACTAAGCGGCATGTGTTATATTCCTCAATAATCAATAGTTATAAATTAATAATTTAAAAGTAACAAAATGGATGTAGCAATTGCAGATTTCTGCTTTAACACCAAACATCAGTTCAACAACTGCAGAGTTTGTGCCTCTGTTGTTAAGACAGTACTTACTAGTGTTAATCAGGGCCGGTTCATCGTTAGAACCATTGGATGCCTTAAGATGCGTTTGGGAAACCGGGCCCAGATATCCAGGTTCCTCCTCTTCTTTTGATGTAACAGTCATTTCCCACTCCTCCTCTTTCACTCCAAAAACGGAATCCTCCTCTTCTTTTACAGTAACATCCCCCACTTCTTTTACAGTAACATCCTCCTCATCTTTTACAGTAACATCCTCCTCCACTTTTAAAGTAACAACATCCTCCTCCTCTTTTACAGTAACATCCTCCTCCTCGTTCACTCTGAACGTGTCTTTCTCTTCTTCTTTCACAGTAACGGCCCCACCCTCTACTTCTTGTTTTACTGTGATATCCACCTCTTCCTTAGCAGCAGGAGTGTCTTCCTCTTCTTTCAAAGTAACAGCCTCACTCTCTACTTCTTGTTTTACTGTGATATCTTCCTCGTCTTTCACTCTGAACGCGTCCTCCTCTTCTTTCACAGTAAAGGCCCCACTATCTACTTCTTGTTTTACTGTGATATCTTCCTCCTCTTTCACTCTGAACGCGTCCTCCTCTTCTTTCACAGTAAAGGCCCCACTCTCTACTTCTTGATTTACTGTGATATCCTTATCTTCATTAGAAGGAGAGTAGCTTAGTGACCGCATGGTCGGAGATGTTAGCTAGCTAGGCTAATGCTAACTTAACCAGCCCGCTAGCTGACTAATAACAACACTCTAAATATGAAATTAAATCGGATAACTAACTAGACGACAGAAGTGGTTTTAAAAGACAGTGGCTAATAAACACTAAAGCGTCTAAAGATCTTTATTGGTTCGGCTATTTTGTCTAGCAAGCTACCGAGGTGTCTGACTAACTGTTGCTGCTGATGAAAGAAGCGTTCCGTCCACTAGATTATACGTCACACCAACAGCATCGCCTTAAATTCCCAGACCGCCATCTGCTGACTGGAGTGGGTAACGCAGTTGAGTAAAATGTAGATTTTATCTTCAGAGAACAAGTTAAAGTGTAGGAAGCATGAGTTTTTACTCACCAGTGTAACAATACAGTGTGGTTAAAGACTTGGTAAGCTAGTTGTAATCACGATATGGTACCTATAAGAACAAACAGTTATGTTTTCGCGTTATTACATATTTATTAACTTATTTTGTGACTCTTCCAAACTACACACAATGCAGTATTTCTCAACGTCATATGGATGATATTCTCTGTGCTACTGAGTTTGTTTGCCAGTGTAACGAAGTTACATTTAAAAATATTTGTATCCTCTATTTAGCTAGGCAATTCAGTTAAGAACAGTGCCTTAGACCGCTGCCCCGCTCGTGTGATAAAGGTGTGGGATTCTGGGTAATCCACAGCAGATTTATGGAGAACTTGAAAATTGAGTGGTCCTGAGATAGAAAGGTATAAAATTGACATTACATCATTAAATCCACGTTTTAAATCACACATTAGCAATTTATGTTTTAGTAACTACTGTTGTTGGTTTGGTGTCAAGTCAGCCTCTCTTTATATGTTATTTGCCAAATCTCTGTTTTCCTTGTGGGTTTTATGCTAAAGATCCCTCTTTCAAGTTGGTATCTAACTGGAAAATGCATCTTCTTTTAGGAGTGCTATTTTTACCCTGTCGACTACTGATCATTCATCCACACTGGGTGTCTCATCAATGCAGGTCATTTATGACAAATGTATAAAGTATATGTTTTATAAACTCATGAACACCAGCCAGTTTATCAGCCCGGTTTTGTTAGTTTAGGTGTATTATACTTCTTCGCCACCAGAGGGGGACTTTGAGTAATATTTCAGGTTAATTTGATAATTTTTTGATACTAAAATGGATGACAGTTTATTCTGATGTAGTGAATATGAGACACATGGAAATAATGTATTTATTTTTATTATAGTAAATTAGGAATTAGTAGGAATTGTTAAATCCACTATACGATCAATAACTTTGATAGACATTTCAACTGTTTTTTTTTGTTAGTATATTATAGGGCAGATTAATGTAGAATTGCTGTGGGAGTGGTATTTATATCCCGTCACTACTGATCATTCATCCATACTGTGTGTCCCATCATTGCAGCTTTGGAAATAAATTAACTATCCATCCATTGCACCTTCCTGTGTTGACTCACTGACTTGAGAGACGGGACCAGGAAGGTCACACTAGGTCGATATCAAGCTCAAGCTTGCAAACGTTAAACACACCTCCATCTCCATTAACTTCATCACACCTGCCCAGAACCACGAGAACACACCTCCATCTCCATTAACTACATCACACCTGCCCAGACCCACTAGAACACACCCCCATCTCCATTAACTATATCACACCTGCACAGACCCACTAGAACACACCCCCATCTCCATTAACTACATCACACCTGCACAGACCCACTAGAACACACCTCCATCTCCATTAACTACATCACACCTGCCCAGACCCACTAGAACACACCCCCATCTCCATTAACTACATCACACCTGCACAGACCCACTAGAACACACCTCCATCTCCATTAACTATATCACACCTGCACAGACCCACTAGAACACACCCCCATCTCCATTAACTACATCACACCTGCACAGACCCACTAGAACACACCTCCATCTCCATTAACTACATCACACCTGCCCAAACCCACTACAACACACCCCCATCTCAATTAACTACATCACACCTGCCCAGACCCACTAGAACACACCCCCATCTCCATTAACTACATCACACCTGCCCAGACCCACTAGAACACACCTCCATCTCCATTAACTACATCACACCTGCCCAGACCCACTAGAACACACCTCCATCTTCATTAACTCCATCAAACCTGCCCAGACCCACTAGAACACACCTTCATCTCCATTATCTACATCACACCTGCCCAGACCCACTAGAACACACCCCCATCTCCATTAACTATATCACACCTGCCCAGACCCACTAGAACACACCTCCATCTCCATTATCTACATCAAACCTGCCCAGACCCACTAGAACACATCTCCTTTCCCATTAACTACATCACACCTGCCCAGACCCACTAGAACACACCCCCATCTCCATTAACTACATCACACCTGCCCAGACCCACTAGAACACTTCTCCATCTCCATTAACTACATCACAACTGCCCAGACCCACTAGAACACACCCCCATCACCATTAACTACATCAAACCTGCCCAGACCCACTAGAACACACCCCCATCTCCATTAACTACATCACACCTGCCCAGACCCACTAGAACACACCCCCATCTCCATTAACTACATCACACCTGCACAGACCCACTAGAACACACCTCCATCTCCATTAACTACATCACACCTGCCCAGACCCACTAGAACACACCCCCATCTCAATTAACTACATCACACCTGCCCAGACCCACTAGAACACACCCCCATCTCCATTAACTACATCACACCTGCCCAGACCCACTAGAACACACCTCCATCTCCATTAAATACATCACACCTGCCCAGACCCACTAGAACACACCTCCATCTCAATTAACTCCATCAAACCTGCCCAGACCCACTAGAACACACCCCCATCTCCATTAACTACATCACACCTGCCCAGACCCACTAGAACACACCTCCATCTCCATTAACTACATCACACCTGCCCAGACCCACTAGAACACACCTCCATCTTCATTAACTCCATCAAACCTGCCCAGACCCACTAGAACACACCTTCATCTCCATTATCTACATCACACCTGCCCAGACCCACTAGAACACACCCCCATCTCCATTAACTATATCACACCTGCCCAGACCCACTAGAACACACCTCCATCTCCATTATCTACATCAAACCTGCCCAGACCCACTAGAACACATCTCCTTTCCCATTAACTACATCACACCTGCCCAGACCCACTAGAACACACCCCCATCTCCATTAACTACATCACACCTGCCCAGACCCACTAGAACACTTCTCCATCTCCATTAACTACATCACAACTGCCCAGACCCACTAGAACACACCCCCATCACCATTAACTACATCACACCTGCCCAGACCCACTAGAACACACCTCCATCTCCATTAACTACATCACACCTGCCCAGACCCACTAGAACACACCTCCATCTCAATTAACTCCATCAAACCTGCCCAGACCCACTAGAACACACCTTCATCTCCATTATCTACATCACACCTGCCCAGACCCACTAGAACACACCCCCATCTCCATTAACTATATCACACCTGCCCAGACCCACTAGAACACACCTCCATCTCCATTATCTACATCAAACCTGCCCAGACCCACTAGAACACATCTCCTTTCCCATTAACTACATCACACCTGCCCAGACCCACTAGAACACACCCCCATCTCCATTAACTACATCACACCTGCCCAGACCCACTAGAACACTTCTCCATCTCCATTAACTACATCACAACTGCCCAGACCCACTAGAACACACCCCCATTACCATTAACTCCATCAAACCTGCCCAGACCCACTAGAACACACCCCCATCTCCATTAACTACATCACACCTGCCCAGACCCACTAGAACACACCTCCATCTCCATTAACTACATCACACCTGCCCAGACCCACTAGAACACACCCCCATCTCAATTAACTACATCACACCTGCCCAGACCCACTAGAACACACCCCCATCTCCATTAACTACATCACACCTGCCCAGACCCACTAGAACACACCTCCATCTCCATTAACTACATCACACCTGCCCAGACCCACTAGAACACACCTCCATCTTCATTAACTCCATCAAACCTGCCCAGACCCACTAGAACACACCTTCATCTCCATTATCTACATCACACCTGCCCAGACCCACTAGAACACACCCCCATCTCCATTAACTATATCACACCTGCCCAGACCCACTAGAACACACCTCCATCTCCATTATCTACATCAAACCTGCCCAGACCCACTAGAACACATCTCCTTTCCCATTAACTACATCACACCTGCCCAGACCCACTAGAACACACCCCCATCTCCATTAACTACATCACACCTGCCCAGACCCACTAGAACACTTCTCCATCTCCATTAACTACATCACAACTGCCCAGACCCACTAGAACACACCCCCATCACCATTAACTCCATCAAACCTGCCCAGACCCACTAGAACACACCCCCATCTCCATTAACTACATCACACCTGCCCAGACCCACTAGAACACACCCCCATCTCCATTAACTACATCACACCTGCACAGACCCACTAGAACACACCTCCATCTCCATTAACTACATCACACCTGCCCAGACCCACTAGAACACACCACCATCTCAATTAACTACATCACACCTGCCCAGACCCACTAGAACACACCACCATCTCCATTAACTACATCACACCTGCCCAGACCCACTAGAACACACCTCCATCTCCATTAACTACATCACACCTGCCCAGACCCACTAGAACACACCTCCATCTCAATTAACTCCATCAAACCTGCCCAGACCCACTAGAACACACCTTCATCTCCATTATCTACATCACACCTGCCCAGACCCACTAGAACACACCCCCATCTCCATTAACTATATCACACCTGCCCAGACCCACTCGAACACACCTCCATCTCCATTATCTACATCAAACCTGCCCAGACCCACTAGAACACATCTCCTTTCCCATTAACTACATCACACCTGCCCAGACCCACTAGAACACACCCCCATCTCCATTAACTACATCACACCTGCCCAGACCCACTAGAACACTTCTCCATCTCCATTAACTACATCACAACTGCCCAGACCCACTAGAACACACCCCCATCACCATTAACTCCATCAAACCTGCCCAGACCCACTAGAACACACCCCCATCTCCATTAACTACATCACACCTGCCCAGACCCACTAGAACACACCTCCATCTCCATTAACTACATCACACCTGCCCAGACCCACTAGAACACACTAGAACACACACCCGTCTGTGCAGGTGTGATGTAGTTAATGGAGATGGGGGTGTGTTCTAGTGGGTCTGGGCAGGTGTGATGTAGTTAATGGAGATGGAGTAGACTAGAACACATCTCCTTTCCCATTAACTACATCACACCTGCCCAGACCCACTAGAACACACCCCCATCTCCATTAACTACATCACACCTGCCCAGACCCACTAGAACACTTCTCCATCTCCATTAACTACATCACAACTGCCCAGACCCACTAGAACACTTCTCCATCTCCATTAACTACATCACAACTGCCCAGACCCACTAGAACACACCCCCATCACCATTAACTCCATCAAACCTGCCCAGACCCACTAGAACACACCCCCATCTCCATTAACTACATCACACCTGCCCAGACCCACTAGAACACACCCCCATCTCCATTAACTACATCACACCTGCACAGACCCACTAGAACACACCTCCATCTCCATTAACTACATCACACCTGCCCAGACCCACTAGAACACACCCCCATCTCAATTAACTACATCACACCTGCCCAGACCCACTAGAACACACCCCCATCTCCATTAACTACATCACACCTGCCCAGACCCACTAGAACACACCTCCATCTCCATTAACTACATCACACCTGCCCAGACCCACTAGAACACACCTCCATCTCAATTAACTCCATCAAACCTGCCCAGACCCACTAGAACACACCTTCATCTCCATTATCTACATCACACCTGCCCAGACCCACTAGAACACACCCCCATCTCCATTAACTAAATCACACCTGCCCAGACCCACTAGAACACACCTCCATCTCCATTATCTACATCAAACCTGCCCAGACCCACTAGAACACATCTCCTTTCCCATTAACTACATCACACCTGCCCAGACCCACTAGAACACACCCCCATCTCCATTAACTACATCACACCTGCCCAGACCCACTAGAACACTTCTCCATCTCCATTAACTACATCACAACTGCCCAGACCCACTAGAACACACCCCCATCACCATTAACTCCATCAAACCTGCCCAGACCCACTAGAACACACCCCCATCTCCATTAACTACATCACACCTGCCCAGACCCACTAGAACACACCTCCATCTCCATTAACTACATCACACCTGCCCAGACCCACTAGAACACACCCCCATCACCATTAACTCCATCAAACCTGCCCAGACCCACTAGAACACACCCCCATCTCCATTAACTACATCAAACCTGCCTATACCCACTCGAACACACCTCCATCTCCATTAACTCCATCAAACGTGCCCAGACCCACTCGAACACACACCCGTCTCCAGCGCCCGCATCAGCACCATTTTATTTCTCTCCGTCACTTTCAACTTTTAGATAATGAAGCATTTGACCTTTCTATTGAATTAACAACAGAGGATTGGTTGATTTCCAGGTTTTAAGTATAATATTTAAGATGACTGATTAGAAAAGAATCATCCAACCATCGGGTATCTCACTGCATCCTCATATGCCATGTCTTGAAATATGCAGACAGACCTATTTAAATTAAATTTACATTATAACACTGTACTTCTGACAGCCAACTTTCTAACTCCTCCCATAACTTTATGACATCGTAACATTCCCATGTCGTTATCCTGTAGAATTTGTGAATTTGACATGTCAGTTGGAATAATGATAGATTTCTGGAGGGACCCTTGTCACTACAACCAATCAGTGAGCAGCTTCCCTTCCCCCACATCTCAGGCAGTTCTGTTACTCACAACACTTCCCCTGCTTTCCTCAACAATGGAGAAGCTCCCTGAGCTAAAGTCTTGCCATTTTTATAAATAGGAAATAATATTTCATGTTTTACTCGTACCTCAGCCAGCATTGTGAATGGTGTCTGAGGCGGTGACATACTAGACCATGGCAGTAAATCTAATACTTAGGTGTTTTTAGTTACGCATGAAAGGTCTGTGGTGGTTCTGTGGTTATATGTTACTGACCTTGGAATAGATTTCTGGCCATGCTGGCAGGGTCTGAATCAAACCCAATGTCCACCTGGTACACTGACAGGGTCTGAATCAAACCCAATGTCCACCTGGCACACTGACAGGGTCTGAATCAAACCTAATATCCACCTGGCACACTGACAGGGTCTGAATCAAACCCAATGTCCACCTGGTACACTGGCAGGGTCTGAATCAAACCCAATGTCCATCTGGCACACTGACAGGGTCTGAATCAAACCCAATGTCCACCTGGCACACTGATGTATTGTTACACCATGTAGGAGCAGCATAGACCTAGTCTGTTCATTATATACACCATGCGTTTCCTCCCTCCAGACAGCAGATGGCGATAAGTGTCTTTCAGGCGATGTTTCTACTGTGACGTATAATCTAGTGGACGGAACGCTTCTTCAACAACTGCAGCCACCTCGGTAGCTCGCTAGACAACAAAGTCGGAACATTCAAGTTCTTTAGACAATTTCGTTGTTTATTTGCCACTATGATTTAAACATACTTATGTGGAAACAACTCGATACCCCATTTAATTTAATATTTACGTTGTAAGTCAACTAGCTGGCTGGTTAAGTTAGCACTAGTCTAGTCGCTAATACTTACTAGCTATTATTTCCGAACATGAGTTCACTAAGCTACTCTCCTCCTGTTAAAGAAGAGGGGGTCTGCTGGACGGAGAAAGAAGCTCTCGTGAAAGAGGAGGAAGAGGAGGCTGTTAAAATACAAAAACAAGTAGAGGGTGAGGCTATTACCGTGAAAGAAGAAGAGAAAGACACCTTCAGAGTGGAGGATGAAGACCTTTTTGGAATGAAGGATGAAGAGCAGGAGATTACTGTCACATTAGAGGAGGACGAAGAAGAGAAGACTGGAGATCTGATTAACACCAGAAAATACAGTGAGTACTGTCTTATAAAACAGGGACATTGATCTGATTAACACCAGAAAATACATTGAGTACTGTCTTATAAAACAGGGACATTGATCTGATTAACACCAGTAAATACAGTGAGTACTATCTTATGAAACAGGGACACAAACTCTGCATTTGTTGAAGTAATGTGTGCTTTTTAAAAGGGCGTTCTACATTGTTGATGACGTCCTCCAGTGATGAAAAAAAAATGTGAATATTCATTATTCTTTTTAAAATCCTTCCTGTTCTGTCAAGTTGGATGTTGATCATTGCTAGAAAGCCATTTTCAAGTTTTGCCATAGACTTTCAAGACGATTTAAGTCCAAACTGTAACTAGGCCACCCAGGAACATTCAATGTCATCTTGGTAAGCTCCTCCAGTGTAGATTTGGCCTTGTAGTTTAAGTTATTTTCCTGTTAGGACAGTTTTTTGTATTCGGGTGTCTGAAATGCTCTCTACCTACGTAACATTTAGTGTCTCCTTATATTACGATGGGAAAACAGTTTTCATGGGCACAGAAAGCCTAAATCATTTCAGAGTTTGCTAAATCCAATGGTTCTAACATGAGAGTCACCAAATGGATACTGTCATTAATGTGGTTCTTCAATAATTACACATAATATTTAATTCTGTAGCTGTTTAGTTACAGTCACATGTTCATCAGCATTACAGTTATGCCGTTCTCCACGTTGGATCCAACATCCCTTATAAATTGATGTTTATAATGTGTCTGCTTGATTTACAGTAGTCACAGATAATTTTTTTTTTTTTTTTACCTTTACCAGGCAAGTCAGTTAAGAACAAATTCTTATTTTCAATGACGGCCTGGGAACAGTGGCAGAACGACATATTTGTACCTTGTCAGCTCGGAGGTTTGAACTCACAACCTTCCGGTTACTAGTCCAACGCTCTAACCACTAGGCTACCCTGCCGCCCCATAATACTTTTTTTAAACCTTTATTTAACTAGGCTAAGTCAGTTAAGAACAAATTCTTATTTTCAATGCCTAGGAACAGTGGGTTAACTACTTGTTCAGGGGCAGAATGACAGATTTGTACCTTGTCAGCTCGGGGAGTTGAACTTGCAACCTTCCGGTTACTAGTCTAACGCTCTAACCACTAGGCTACCCTATTGGACAACACACAGAGCTATTTTCCTTTATTCAGGACATTTAGAATGACAACACATTACAGAATAGACTAATGGGATTATTTACAAAATTATCTGAAATGTCATGACAAAGAAATTTTGAAAGTCTATGACAAAGACATTTTAGTTTCCATGTTTCACCTGAAATATTAAATGATTTATAGTCCTCGGTCTATGTTATTGTTAGGTGAAGTTATGGGTTCTACAGTAGGTCTATGTTATTGTTAGGTGAAGTCATGGGTCCTACAGTAGGTCTATGTTGTTGTCTATGTTGTTGTTAGGTGAAGTTATTGGTCCTACAGTAGGTCTATGTTGTTGTTAGGTGAAGTTATGGGTTCTACAGTAGGTCTGTTATTGTTTTGGGTCCTACAATAGGTCTATGTTGTTAGGTGAAGTTATGGGTCCTACAGTAGGTCTATGTTATTGTTAGTGAAGTTTGGGGTCCTGCAGTAGGTCTATGTTGTTGTTAGGTGAAGTTATGGGTCCTACAGTAGGTCTATGGTGTTAAGTGAAGTTATGGGTCCTACAGTAGGTCTATGTTAATTAAATTAATCACTACTGGACACACCTTCCTCCTTGTCTTTTAATGGTAACTCATTCTGTCCTAGAGCATTGATCCCCGTTTCCAGTGTCCCGGTAGCGGGGAGTGTCAGAGTTGTTATCTCCCGTGCCGTTAACCGTCTTTGAGAGAACCGTTTTTTACAATCAAAAACACTTCAAAATACACCATTTGTTACTCGGTCACACACAGCGTTAATCAAAAACATGCACATGCCTTAATGCTCTATAAAATGCCTGATACAATGATAACACTTATCTCTACATTAAATGCTTATAATAGTTATTTACTTACCTTTGAGAGATGACGAGGAGACCCACGAGATCAGGAGCAGAGTGTCAATCGGTCAGAGTTCTTTTAGAATTTAGTTAGTAGCGACTCCCCTCTACTGGCTGAGAGGTTGACTTGAAGTCGGTGATTTACTAAATTTAGAGATTCAAGTTTGGACTGGATGAGAGGACCCGTTGGTGATCCCTTGCCCCAATGGAATATCAAAAAGTCTAACACGCAACGAGGCCGAGGTTCTGAGACACACGCACCTGGTCAATATGCTTACAGGGTCAATTCAGATAACCATAGGTATAAACAAGAGATCAACTAAAGGACTAGAGTGACTCTCAGTCCCGTTGAACTACCGCAGCGTCCGTGGCACGCAACGAGGCCGAGGTTCTGAGACACACGCACCTGGTCAATATGCGACAAAACAGCTGTTCAATAGTTAAACGGTATATTGGAAAGTCACTTCTCAGATCCAACAAGTTAGAATCTTTAAGTAATTTGAGTCAGGTGTAAATTTACCCGAAGTCAAATGGTTGTCTAAATGAATTCAGAATTCAGGAAGTCAGCGCCAATTAATGGCAAATGTCTCTTTATATACCTTTTGATTCTCTGCACCCGATCCGCTTCTTCTCCCATTCCCTCAGAGCAGAGAGGGTGATGACATATCTTACAACAGGAAATACTTTTCTTACAGTGCATATATGGGCCTCTTGTTATGACCTTACCTATTACTCTAGCAACAATGAAGAAACACTTTTCTTACAGTGCGCAAATGGGCCTCTGTTTATGACAGTGCCCTTACTCTATCAGCAATGAGTCTATCAGCTGTTCCCATTCAGAGGTGTCACTTGAGGCAGAGGGTGATTCTTCCTGACACCAGTCAGGTTCAATAGTTGGTTGGCTGGTGCCTTCTTCTGGTGGCTTTGCCCAATCCGGTATTTCGGTAGGCGAGGTCATCTCTGTCTCTACCCTTGGTGGGAGAGGCAGGGGAAGAGGACCAGGAGGTAGATCCATTTGACGTTTTACTATAGTCATATAATTTAACAGGCGTCAATTGTTGTACAACTTCATGGGTATCACTTTTTACCTCAAATAACCAGTGGATTTCTGCTGTTGTGTGCCTTTAACTGTCTGTCTGACGTTGTCATTCACACAGGAGAGAGATGTGACTATCATGGATCCTCTGGGGAGACTCAACAACCTCATGATGCTGACGAGGCAGAGAAGAGTCTCTCCAGATCAGAACTCCTCAAGAAACACCCGCAGAGACCCACAGGGAAGAGAACCTACTGCTGCTCTGACTGTGGGAAGAGATTCACATCATCAGGCATTAAAATTCATCAGAGAACACACACAGGAGAGAAACGTTATAGCTGTGATCAATGTGGGAAGAGTTTTACTTCATCTGGCAATCTGACTCAACACCAAAGAACACACACAGGAGAGAAATCTCATAGCTGTGATCAATGTGGGAAGAGTTTTAGTCGATCTGGAGATCTGACAGTGCACAAGAGAATACACACAGGAGAGAAACCTTATAGCTGTGGTCAATGTGGGAGGAGTTTTAGTCGATCTGGAGATCTGACAGTGCACAAGAGAATACACACAGGAGAGAAACCTTATAGCTGTGATCAATGTGGGAAGAGATTAGCTACATCTGGCCACCTGACTCTACACCAGAGAACACACACAGGAGAGAATCCGTATAGCTGTGATCAATGTGGGAAGAGATTTGCTACATCTGGCCACCTGACTCTACACCAGAGAACACACACAGGAGAGAAACCTTATAGCTGTGGTCAATGTGGGAGGAGTTTTAGTCGATCTGGAGATCTGACAGTGCACAAGAGAATACACACAGGAGAGAAACCTTATAGCTGTGATCAATGTGGGAAGAGATTTACTCAGTCACACAGCCTGATACACCACCAGAGAATACACACAGGAGAGAAGCCTTATAGCTGTGATCAATGTGGGAAGAGATTTGCGACACCTGGCCACCTGACTCTACACCAGAGAACACACACAGGAGAGAAGCCTTATAGCTGTGATCAATGTGGGAAGAGATTTGCGACACCTGGCCACCTGACTCTACACCAGAGAACACACACAGGAGAGAAACCTTATAGCTGTGATCAATGTGGGAGGAGTTTCAGTCGATCTGGCGATCTGACAGTGCACAAGAGAATACACACAGGAGAGAAATCTTATAGCTGTGATCAATGTGGGAAGGGATTTGCTACATCTGGCAACCTGACTCTACACCAGAGGACACACACAGGAGAGAAACCTTATAGCTGTGGTCAATGTGGGAGGAGTTTTAGTCGATCTGACAGTGCACAAGAGAATACACACAGGAGAGAAACCTTGTAGCTGTGATCAATGTGGGAAGAGATTTGCTACACCTGGCCACCTGACTCTACACCAGAGAACACACACAGGAGAGAAACCTTATTGCTGTGATCAATGTGGGAAGAGTTTTAGTCGATCTGGAGATCTGACAGTGCACAAGAGAATACACACAGGAGAAAAACCTTATAGCTGTGATCAGTGTGGGAAGAGATTTACTCAGTCACACAGCCTGATACACCACCAGAGAATACACACAGGAGAGAAACCTTATAGCTGTGATCAATGTGGGAAGAGTTTTAGTCGATATGGAGATCTGACAGTGCACAAGAGAATACACACAGGAGAGAAACCTTATAGCTGTGGTCAATGTGGGAAGAGTTTTGTTCAAGCTTGCCATCTGACTGAACACCAGAGAACACACAGGATTGAAATCTCATAGCTTTGACCAGAGATAATCTGATAAAAGATCTGATCAAATATTAGAAAATACATACATGACGTAGTTGTTTCATGATTTCAATTAATTAATGTCACAATGTAGAATTTTTTAACATTGTAGTAGGAGTATTGTAATGATTTCACAATGTAGAAGCCTAAACGTGTGCCCACTTATGAATTGATAGCAACATGTTATGGATATCAAATCAAATCAAATCAAATCAAATTTTATTTGTCACATACACATGGTTAGCAGATGTTAATGCGAGTGTAGCGAAATGCTTGTGCTTCTAGTTCCGACAATGCAGTAATAACAAGTAATCTAACTAACAATTCCAAAACTACTGTCTTATACACAGTGTAAGGGGATAAAGAATATGTACATAAGGATATATGAATGAGTGATGGTACAGAGCAGCATAGGCAAGATACAGTAGATGGTATCGGGTACAGTATGTACAAATGAGATGAGTATGTAAACAAAGTGGCATAGTATAGTATAAAGTGGCTAGTGATACATGTATTACATAAGGATACCGTCGATGATATAGAGTACAGTATATACGTATGCGTATGAGATGAATAATGTAGGGTAAGTAACATTTATATAAGGTAGCATTGTTTAAAGTGGCTAGTGATATATTTACATCATTTCCCATCAATTCCCATTATTAAAGTGGCTGGAGTTGAGTCAGTGTCAGTGTGTTGGCAGCAGCCACTCAGTGTTAGTGGTGGCTGTTTAACAGTCTGATGGCCTTGAGATAGAAGCTGTTTTTCAGTCTCTCGGTCCCAGCTTTGATGCACCTGTACTGACCTCGCCTTCTGGATGATAGCGGGGTGAACAGGCAGTGGCTCGGGTGGTTGATGTCCTTGATGATCTTTATGGCCTTCCTGTGACATCGGGTGGTGTAGGTGTCCTGGAGGGCAGGTAGTTTGCCCCCGGTGATGCGTTGTGCAGACCTCACTACCCTCTGGAGAGCCTTACGGTTGAGGGCGGTGCAGTTGCCATACCAGGCGGTGATACAGCCCGCCAGGATGCTCTCGATTGTGCATCTGTAGAAGTTTGTGAGTGCTTTTGGTGACAAGCCGAATTTCTTCAGCCTCCTGAGGTTGAAGAGGCGCTGCTGCGCCTTCTTCACGATGCTGTCTGTGTGAGTGGACCAATTCAGTTTATATTAGCCTCATGGGGAAAAATCCAGGCTCTGAAATGGAAGAGTACTATTTATGTGATTTAACAAAAATTGACAAACAAAAAAAGAGTTTGGATCAAATCAAATTTATTTATAAAGCCCTTCTTATATCAGCTGATATCTCAAAGTGCTGTACAGAAACCCAGCCTAAAACCCCAAACAGCAAGCAATGCAGGTGTAGAAGCACGGTGGCTAGTAAAAACTCCCTAGAAAGGCCAAAACCTAGGAAGAAACCTAGAGAAGAACCAGGCTATGAGGGGTGGCCAGCCCTTTTCTGGCTGTGCCGGGTGGAGATTATAACAGAACATGGCCAAGATGTTCATAAATGACCAGCATGGTCAAATCATAATAATCACAGTAGTTGTCGAGGGTGCAACAGATCAACACCTCTGGAGTAAATGTC
This sequence comes from Oncorhynchus clarkii lewisi, assembly GCF_045791955.1. NCBI lineage: Eukaryota > Metazoa > Chordata > Actinopteri > Salmoniformes > Salmonidae > Oncorhynchus > Oncorhynchus clarkii. Next base: position 102,830 of record NW_027258099.1, on the reverse strand, counting down.
AGTTGGCTTTTCATAGCCGATCATTAAGAGTATCTCTTCCGTTCCTGCTGTCTCTAGAGAGTTGAAAACAGCAGGTTTGGGACAGGTAGCACATCCGGTGAACAGGTCAGGGTTCCATAGCCGCAGGCAGAACAGTTGAAACTGGAGCAGCAACACGGCCAGGTGGACTGGGGACAGCAAGGAGTCATCGTGCCAGGTAGTCCTGAGGCCTGGTCCTAGGGCTCAGGTCCTCTGAGAGTGAGAAAGAAAGAATTAGAGAGAGCATACTTAAATTCACACAGGACACCGGATAAGACAGGAGAAGTACTCCAGATATATCAAACTGACCCTAGCCCCCTGACACATAAACTACTGCAGCATAAATACTGGAGGCTGAGACAGGAGGGGTCAGGAGACACTGTGGCCGATGATACCCTCAGACAGGTCCAAACAGGAAGGATATAACCCCACCCATTTGCCAAAGCTCAGCCCCCACACTGCTAGAGGGATATCTTCAACCACCAACTTACCATCCTGAGACAAGGCCGAGTAAAGCCCACAAAGATCTCCGCCACGGCACAACCCAAGGGGGAGCGCCAACCCAGACAGGAAGATCACGTCAGTGACTCAACCCACTCAAGTGACGCACCCCTCCTAGGGACGGCATGAAAGTGCACCAGTTTGCCAGTGACTCAGCCCCTGTAATAGGGTTAGAGGCAGAGAATCCCAGTGGAGAGAGGGGAACCGGCCAGGCAGAGACAGCAAGGACGGTTCGTTGCTCCAGAGCCTTTCCGTTCACCTTCACACTCCGGTGCCAGACTACACTCAAATCATATGACCTACTGAAGAGATGAGTCTTCAGTAAAGACTTAAAGGTTGAGACCGAGTCTGCGTCTCTCACATGGATAGGCAGACCATTCCATTAAAATGGAGATCTACAGGAGAAAGCCCTGCCTCCAGCTGTTTGCTTAGAAATTCTAGGGACAATTAGGAGTTGTGTTACACTTACCACGTTGGTGACCCACTTGAATCAAAATGCAACACTTCAAAATGTGGCGTGCTGTTTTCTACAAATTGTCCTCTAACCAGGGATGTACTCCCAGGGATGTACTCCCAGATTCCGTGTGGTTTTTGAGCTGTTAGTTTTAACAGGACTTGCAAACTCATCTCTCTCCTCTCTCACAATTTTTTTTAGCATGATATCGATGAGTGATGACAAATAAGTGTTGCATTCCCTTGTTTAGCGACCCCTAAATTTAATGCATCACTCCCAAATGTAGCTGACTCTTCTGCAGGTTGTCCTCTAACCAGGGAGGTAAAATATATCTCCCATTTCCATGTGTTTTTTTGTTGTGTCAGTTTCAACAGCACGTACAACCTAATTTCCCCCCTAATCGATATCAGTGATTTATTGCTATTTGTCAAAACAACAGTGTTTCTGGTGCTTCTGCAGTTTATAAGGAGCTTGTTTTAAAAATACAAGTAATGTGATTATTGTGGCAGATGTTTGTGTAAATAGCACATGTTATGTTTAGGTTTTCAATTTATCCCCAAACTGTTCCTGCATATTGGTTATTGATTTGGACTGTGTTTTGACATAGGGCTATCCCACCAAGCAAAATTATATTGAAAAGACGTTGAAAATATGACTATGCAATCAAATATTTCATATTTACATTTCATGTAACATTTGGTAGTGATATTTATTCATGCAACCAACATGACAATTTTTGGTACAATTATATTGACATTGTTGCCCTGTTTTTAGAATATCAGGGTTAATTCTCACATGTCATAAACCAAATGTTCTAGAGCATGATATTGGGGACTGGGCCCAGATCCAACAACATGCCTATCTAGTGAACCCTGAAAAGAGAGAGAAGCTCCGCAGTGAGGTGGAAAGTTACTACGGATATCGCAGGAGTTTCCTCTTGAAATCAGACATGTCCGTGGTAAGGAAAACTTGGTTGCTGATTATCTCTGGGGTGGGCAGTCAAAAAGATTTGTGCTTTGTGTTGAGCCAGTGTGTTTATTTGGAGTTTTATCTCTTATTCTTTTCCGTATTGAAACTGCACTGTTGGTTAGGGGCTCATAAGGAAGCATTTCACTGTTGTATTCGGTGCATGTGACTAATACAATTTTGATTTGAGTTTTGTTTAGGCTCGTTCCAAGAGGACGAGAGTTCTAGAAGCTAGTGAGTTTTAGGAAGACGAGAGTTCTAGAAGCTAGTGAGTTTTAGGAAGACGAGAGTTCTAGAAGCTAGTGAGTTTTAGGAAGACGAGAGTTCTAGAAGCTAGTGAGTTTTAGGAAGACGAGAGTTCTAGAAGCTAGTGAGTTTTAGGAAGAAGAGAGTTCTAGAAGCTAGTGAGTTGTAGGATTCTATAGAAAGAAAAAGGAGAAAAAAATAACATAATTGTTTATTATTATTTAGGAATAGGTGTTTTTTCTTGTTTTTAATTGTTGACAGCCAGTAGACACCATATTTATATTGGTGAAGGTGAAGCATTGTAGTTGATTATAATGTGAAATGGAAGTTGTTTTCTGTTAGTGGTGAGCAAACGTGTCCAACAAAAATATAGGATATGTTTGTTGTCTTAAGGGGGAAGGTGATACAGGCTTTGGTTTTTCCATTTATGTTTTGAGGTTGGACTTTAGCACGTCTATCTCGTTAGCACGTAGGACGCACTGATTGGTGTCACCTCGTTAGTCAGTATGTGTTACACCTGTGCTGGCTTGTCCATCTCGTTAGTGAGAAGGTTTTTCACCTGAGCTGGTCCAGGTTCTATTTAAGAGTGTCTGGCCCAGTGCTCCAGTTGTCTTGATAGATGTGACAAATCAGAACCTTTAGTTGCACTACCGTTTTGGTTTGCTTCCTGTTTTTAAGTTTGTTGTGGGTTTTTATTTTGTTTGCCTCTTCTTGGGCAGATTTAGTGGGTCTCGTGGTGGGTGTCTTTTAGGTCCCAGTTGTTACTAGTCAACTTTCAGTGGACACTGTGAGAGCAAAACTTCAACATTATGTTACTGTACTTTTATTGCATCAAATGGTTGTTTTATGTAACAGAATAGAGGTTTCTTAGAACTATTGTGTCTGTGTTCTACTGAGGATGGGCCTCTGGGAGGAAACACTGACAGGAGATTTACAATGTCTTTTGGGTGATTAAAACCTAAAGAGACAGTATTCCAGATTAAGAGTTAATGTTTCTGTTCTATATGGTACCAGGGAGAGATGACCCCAGGGCCAGACAGCAGATACTGTCTGCTGAGAATTATAAGTACCTTTCATACAAATCTTAACCTTGTGACCCGTTGTATACATCTGTTGTTGGTCATATAGGTTGAAATGGGTGTATCTTAGCTATAAAAGACCTTTGTACTTTTGTCTCGTGGCTCTCAACGAATCATCTGGGGGTGATTTGTTGACCAGCCAATATTATCGTAGAGCACTCAATTGATTCACTTTATATGTGTGTGTTGTATTGACCTGCTCCCTTATTAAGTGAATAAAGATTTAGTTTAATAAGAATAAATCTGACTTGTGTGATAAGTTTGTTTCTCATTTGATATTAAATTAACAACCACATTTTGCAATGTGAATCTTGACTAGGTGACCGCTCCTGACGACCTGGGTAAATCGTCCTCGAGGGATCCCTCAAACTTGGAATCTCATGGAGACCACACTTTGGGAACGGAGCAGATGGACCCACCTTAGACCTGAGAGGCAGCGAGCAGATTCTATACACCTAGTTTTTTTAAAAGTGAGTTTTTAGAAAATCCTCGTAGGCTCTGAGTGTGTATTCCTATGTGAGGGGGCACCTTGGAGGCGTAAACAGGGCCGAGTCAGGATCTGAGTGTGTACTCCTGTGTGGGGGTGTAAACAGGGCCCAGTCAGGAGGCTCTGAGTATAAATATATGAGTTGCATTATCCTAGGAACTAACCATAAGCTAGAAATGTGAAAATATTCCTGCAGGTAAAAATATTGTTGAAAAACGAATTGATTAGGTAAGTTTGGGAATAGCATTGTGTGACTGATATGAGAGTTGTGTGAATGTGGAAATGAGTCTTAATCTGACGTTTGGATAGTAACATATAGAAATATGCTTAGTCAGATTATTGAAAATTGGATAATTTTTATTCTGCTGGGAGTATGTTTGGAGAGTTGCTTCTTAGCTATGGAGAGTCCTTGAAAAAGCAAATTGAATGGTTTTCGTGAGTAGCTAAGAATTTATTTTTATATGGATTCTGTGAATATATGAACATATGATGAATTGTATGTGTGTTTAATGATTACTAGAGATTTGATCAAGTAAAACTGGGAAATAATTAGATATAATTTAAGCAACCCGTATGTAGACAAGCGTAGGTTTTAAGTTGGTATCTTTAATGGATAATTTGATAAAGACGAGGTTTAGGCATCATTAAACAGTCTACAAAGTCTGGGCAGTTGTCTCAGAAACTGATGGGAGTGTGTCCACGGTGAGTTACCCTAAGGATGAAACTATAAAAACGCTTATAGGATTTTCTCAGTCCGGGTACTACATTTGAAATAAAACTGCCCTTAAGGCCTGTGGGGGTCTTCCCAGTATGAGAGGAGTTGCTAGATTTATTGAATAAACCTTTTTTCCATCAAGTTAGAGTGAACCAAAGTGCCTGACTAACTGTTGATGTTGAATGAGCGTCCCGTCCACTACATCACAGTGGCAGAATCACCTGAAAGACACACATCGCCATCTGCTGACTGGAGTTGGTATCGCAGTTGAGAAAATAACTTTCAGAACCTTTTGGGGTTCCTTTTTTAACTCCCTGTCCACCCTCCCTCCATTATAAAAACTGATTATAATAATATTGACAATATTGACTTAAATAATTAATTGTTTATTTAGTGGCACCACAAATGTGAATTCATATTTACAAAACAATTTACCAAACAAAACAGATTACAAAATTGCAACATTTCTGCAGACATGTCAGACCATAATAAATAATACATTTACCTCATATAGTGCTTTTCATGACATTTAAAAAATATATACAAATAATGATGTACAATAAAAACAACATACATTAAACATGAATCATAGGTAAACTAACAACATTGTAGACTTCATAATAAATGCAGATTTTTCAGCTTTAGTGTGTATATCATATTCACCTAGTTATGTTAGGAAGTTTGCCATCTTTATGACCGGCCCTGGTAACTTCACCCAACTTCTCCTATCCACAGAACACAGTAACTTAATAACATAAGTGTTTTTCTGACATTTTGAGAAATTTAAGGGAACATTTTTTTTTTAAATACAGCCGAAGCAGAGCCCCAAGTCCCATGGGGACGTCCTCGAGGGCGTGGATGTTCTCCCCATCAAAGGCCAGCGGGATTTCACTCTCATGGTGAAATGGATTTCCGCCGATGTGCAGTAAAGGAGTGAAGAGCGGTGAAATCTGTGTCAACAAAAGTAAGAAAAGATTAATACACATACAATTAACAAAGACCATAACAAATGTTCAGCTGTAGTTTTATATAAGCATGCACACCTATGTTTATGAAGAAACAGATGATTGGTGCATAAGCATACCATGTCACGGACATAAAGGCCACTCCGGTCCTGAAGAGGTAGGGCAAGAGCAGAATCGCTGCTGTGGTCTCCAGTCCTAGTAAAGCATTGATCTTACTATACTTGCTAATTTTATTACAAAATACATTAGAGAAAGGGAAGAGAGCAAATACCTCTTCTGTATTTTCCTACAGGGACTGTCAAAATAGCAGGATGATGTCCTCACCCCTGCCTCGCCTCTCTACCTCTGCTAGTAATTGAATTCTCTTTTTGTCTATATCCATTCCATGGACTTGATTAATTTCTGAGAAGTTCTGAAAAGATAATTAACGCGGACATGTAACGTTTCCAAAATGGGATAGTATTGTACATGTAACGTTATGCCCCCTTGTGAGTTAATAGTGTTGCTGGCTGTAGCAGGCTATATAAAGAGAAAGACCTCCATTGACGATTCAGTTCGTTGTACATCTCGTCTGGACAGGTCACCGTCCTTACTTAGTTAACGTTTGCTAGTTCATTATCACAAAACTGAGAACTGCTCTAGATTGGAAACTTACGTTAATGAGAGTGTAAAGCCATGTTGGCTTCATGGAAACGATATACAATACATGGGAACAAATATAGTTGGGGGAAATAATCCAAAACCTTGTTGTGCCTAGTTAGGACATAACGTTATCTAGCTAGATAACGGTACTGTACTGTAGCTCATACAACGCCGACGATCAAACCCGGCTTTCTAATATTTACGGTAATTAACTATAGTAACGTTACGGAAGATATTCACAGAAAACCATCATTGTCTTCGTTATTCATTATTAGTATGTTATATTATTATAATTATTATTTATAGACATATTCAGAGCCAAACATCAACCCAACTTAACCTTTTTAACTTGTTGTCGCATCCAAACTTGTCACCGTCGTTTTCAGTTGTAATTGCGAAGTTCCCGGAAAAAGTCCAGCAACAACGGAGGTTCCTCGATGAACCCACCTTCTAACAAGTTCTTTGAAGAACCTTTTGGGGCTGTTTTTTATTGACCAAGAACCCTGCGGTTCTTATGGGATCTGAGAACAACTCCAGTTGAACCCTTAATTTTTAGAGTTGTAATCGGATCTCTTTACTCTCAGATTCAAAACATGATGATTAGCATCAACGAAATGACGTTGAACTGGGCAGTCAGCGGCTGCTGCTCCAATACAGTATGAGATGAGACGGTGAACTGATGTTGAACTGGGCAGTCAGCGGCTGCTGCTCCAATACAGAATGAGGTGAGACGGTGAACTGATGTTGAATCATAATAATTAAGTTAATTAAAATTAATTAGTGAAACTGTTAAAAAAATAGTGTATGGCATATTAAATATATTAGGCTATTATTATCATATAGAAACATCATGGAATATTGGACATCATAATAGCATCAACATACATTATTGTTTCATTCAATTTCACATTATACGGATATTTCATTTTTTCAAGTTCAGAAGTCAGAACCCTTCACCTGCTATGTAAAAGAGACAGAAGAATGCACAATGGTCAATGTTATCTGGGATCCTTGGGACATCCCTACCCTCAACCCTACCTTAACCATTGTAAATGTCAACTTCAACGGGCTAGTGACTTCCCAAGGCTCTATCTCTACCTGAAAATACATGATCTAGGTGATTAATAGTTGGTATTCAGCAGTCATAAAGCCTTATTTCCTTTAATGAACTACTAAAATAGTGATTTTGTCAGACAGCAGCTCTACACTTTATTGAGTGACTGATCCATTCATCCTTCCAACCCTCCTCAGCCTTCCTCTCCTCTGAAGACCCAGTGAGGGTGGAGCTCAGTCAGAGAGCTGTTGAGGGACTGGTTAGGAAGAACACTTCTACAGCCAGAGAGGTGAGAGGTCAAAGATGGTAAATATTTATGTCCCCTTAGCGGTTCATCACGTAAGCAAAAGGTAATATGTTCCATCATCCATGTTTATTTACATTAGTACAAATTGTCCACTGATATTGCTGTAATTTCTCACCCCTTTTGGCTGTATGAAAGTTAATTTCCCCTCAGGCACATGCATTTGTTCTTTGATATTATGAAGGTCATTTGTGTATAATTTACTTTACCCCACATCTCTTTACATTGCTTATGCATATTTGGTGGCCTGACTGCGTCGAAGGCCCATCCTGTCAGATCTGAACCTAATGGAGCTTAGTGATCGGATGACAGAAATCACATTTAAGTGCCAGGTGTAACCGAGGCCATAGATGCTCCATATCCATTACTTTGAGTGTTTTATATAATATTACTAAATATATTTCTTTATGTGTTGCAGGGGCAGTCAAGAAATGGAACGGCAAGGCCACAGAACATGACATAAGCAGAGCTGTGGGAGACCACCTCAAGCCCCTGGTAGAGCCGGGGGTGGTGTTTACCACGCCACCACGCCTTCAGCAGGCTGGAAAAGTGGGATTGATACTGTTTTTCATACTAAGAGGGACCAAGCGTCTGATGATTGGTCAGTCATTGGGTTCATTTGTTGAAATCAAATCAAGCTTTATTTATACAGCACATTTCAGACATGGATGCAACACAATGGATTCACAGGAAAAAAACAAAATGAAAACAAAAATATTCAGTACACAACAAACAGAAGATTAACAACTGAAAGACTAATGAACATTAAGGAAATTCCATTGATTGAAATATTAATTGGATGCAATATCCAACCCAAAATATAAGCTTGTTTTTTAGGAGGGGCTCTGAAAGACACTATGAGGGTGTCCACTGGAGGTTGACGAGTAACAACAACTGGGACATAAGACACCCACCATGAGACCCACTAAATCTGCCCAAGAAGAGGGAAACAAAAAAAAAACCCTCAAACTTAGAAAGGAAGCAAACCAAAAAGGTGGTGGTTAAAATAATTTATTACAATCAATACCATTCATACTATTACAAAATCATAATTCTCATTCATTCTTAATTAATTGTATTTACAAAAACATCAAACAAAAACAAACCTCAGGGGAGCATCGTCCCTCCCCGTCATACCTAACCAATACCTAACCCTTTCCCTATCTCCCCTTCCCTAATCTATCCCCTTACCAAACTCGCTCTAACACTCCCAGCCCTAAACCCCCTTTCCACCTCTCCCGTGCCGCATGCTTCCCCCACTTCCTCTCCTCCCTCTTCATCTTCCCCCTCAAATCACCTTCCACCCTTCTCACTATCCCTTCCACCCCCCAATCTCTCCCTGTCTTGACAAAATTCTGCCTGGCTTCCCACAGTCCCTTTTTAAAGAGACTCATGAGAAGCCAGAGCAGAAACCTGTCCCTATCCGTTCCCTTTGCTCTCCCTACGCCTCTCTCTAGCCTAGCCCATGTCAAAACAAAATCACTCCTAACCACACCTAGCATTACCCGTGCCCTGGCAAAGGCACAGTCCCAAAAGGCATGGCGCACAGTCTCCTCCCTGCCACAAGAGGATCTTGGACAGGTGGGAGATTGCACCAAACTATACCGGTACAAGATGGCACGTACCGGCAAGCACTTATGGAGGCCCAACCAATTCAGGTCCTTGAGCCTATTGTCCAGGCCCCGCGCCTGCACTCCCTCCCAGACCACTGACGAGATGCCCGCTACAGGCGCAGGACTCCCTGCCTGCCTGACCTCCTCGTACAGGTGCCTGTGGTCTAAACCTACTCGGGCAACTTCAACCTCGGGGTGCGCACGCAGCCACTTGGCCGCATGGCCAAAATGCCACGGCAGCTGTTCCGCCCGAGGACCCGCGTTAGACCACACCATTACGCTTCTCGCCTTATACGAGAAGAACACCCGCAGGAGGTAACCGGACGGGTGTATAACCGGACGAGCAAGCTCCGTCAACAAGAAAGAAACAAAAATGTCGTCCAGCTTGAGGGGGAAATGTGGTACCCCCCCACCTCCCTCCCCGATGGGACAGATCATGCGTGCCCTGGCGACCCACTCGCACCTGCCACTCCACATAAACTGAAACACAAGCCTCACTAGAGGCCTCCTCAGACAAGCCGGCAATGGATAGATGTATGCCACATACAAAAGAGACGGCAACACATCCACCTTTAGGACCAGGACTTTGCCCATAAAAGACAAATACCTAGCCTTCCACATTGCTAGCTTCCTCTGTACCACTGCAATACGCATGTTCCAGTTTAGCGTCGCTGAGCCGGAGGTCTCAAAATGAACCCCGAGAATCCTCAGGGCCCCTTCACAGAGAGATAACCCACCAGGCACATCCGTTCTACAGCGCCATCTTCCGAAAAACTTGACGGAAGACTTTGCATGGTTCAGAACTGCTCCCGACGCTCGGGTGAAATCCCCAAAGATGGCAAGGGACCTTGTCAGGCACGAGTCCTTGCACAACAGCAAGGAAGTGTCGTCGGCGTACTGCGTCATCTTAACACGCAGCCCACCGCTTCCAGGGATCAACAAGCCTTCCACCCCTGTGTCTGCCCTAATGGCAGCCCCCAGAGGCTCCATGTACAGAACGAAGAGGAGAGCCGAGAGTGGGCATCCCTGCCTGACCCCAGACGAGAGGTCAAAAACGTCACCTAAGTGACTATTTACACTAACTCGACACCCCGCTCCGACATATAAAGTACGGATCCATCCTATAAACTTCTCCCCAAATCCTAATCTACCTAACACCCTGAATAGAAAAGATCTATTCACGCGATCAAAAGCTTTCGCCTGATCTAGCGCTGCTACCATTAAAGGCAGCCCTCTATCTTCAACCCAAGCGATGGAATCCCTGATCAACTGTAGGTTCCATCTTATAGAGCGGCCCTCTACCCCGCACGTCTGATCCTCGTGGACGACGTAGGGAAGGGCTGTGCGCAACCGGTCTGCTAAAACCTTTGCAAGAATCTTGTAATCTACACACAGCATGGTCAATGGCCGCCAGTTGCCAAGGTCAGTTGCTTCCCCCTTCTTATAAAGAAGTGACAGCACACCAACAGCCATTGATCCCCCCGGGACCCCCGTCTCAAGGATGGCCTTCAAGACTTCGAGAACCACTGGTCCAAGTATACCCCAAAACTTGAGGTAAAACTCAGCCGGCAGCCCATCCATCCCAGGCACCTTCCCTTTTCCCATCCTCCTAAGAGCGCTCTCAACCTCTTCTAGTGAGATCTGGGCCTCCATCACGTGTCTAATGTCCTCTGGCAACCGCCGGGACAAGTGTTCTAAAAACACGTTTCCCTGCTCTACATCTATTTCCCTTTCCTTAAATAAACCTTGGAAATGATCAGTTGTCACCCTGACCATTTCCTCTGGTTAAATTACTATACTACCATTTTCTTCCCTAACTCCCTGCATTACCTTCCTACTCTGTCTGGCCCTAACCGACTTAAAGAACATAGCGGAACAAGTCTCATTATGTTCTAGAAAGCCACTATGCGCACACTCCAGGAAAGCTCGAGCCTTCTGCTCCTGCAGCTCCCTGAGCTGCGCCTTTAGGGCTGCGAATCTCTCCCAGTCAATCGACCCGCCGAGGTTGCCTGCCTCGTACTCAAGTTCAATTAACCTTTGGATACGTTCCACCTCCCTCCTTTCCTCCCTTTTTTTCCTTCTACAATATCCTATTATAAAAGCCCTTATCCTCCCCTTGACTAAATCCCACCACTCTAACACCCCCTCGCACATGGACCGGAGGCCGTCAAGCCTCCAAAAGAAACAAAAAAATGCATCAACGAAAGCCTGCTCCTCCAGTATATCCCGATCTAACTTCCAGTACCCCCTGCCGAAGAGGCAGACTGGCGACCCCACCTGCAGGAACACCCCGTCGTGATCCGTGAAGAAAACAGGCAACAGCCGCCCAGACAACTGACCCAAAGACCTGGATACAAAAATGTAGTCGAGCCTCCGCGCAACCCCCCTGGAGTTGCGCCATGTAGGACCGACCATTGCCGGAGTAGTGTGCAGGCCACCATCAACCAGACCATGGCAAGCCATTAGCCCAGAGATGGCACCTGCACTGCTATCACCGCCTAACCCTAAATCTATATTAAAGTCTCCTCCTATCACCAAGTGCCTGTTTGTAACACACAGGGGCGCCAGACAGTCCACCATCTCCCTCCTGTCTGCCGCCACCTGTGGCCCATACACCCCAATTAACCTATATCTAGCTTCTCTAAACTTAACATCTATCCCCAAAACTCTACCCTGCATTATTACAAAAGTGTTCTCTATTTTAACCTCTCTATGCCCACACAAAATCCCTACTCCTGTTGAGTGCACCCCTCCTATGCCCCAAAAAGATTCCCCCTTATCCCACTCCCTCTTAAATCTACACACATCCCCACCATCCCTCAGGTGAGCCTCCTGTAAAAAACAGAAATCAAACCCCACACCCTCTAAATAACAAAAAACCGCCCTCCTTTTAACATTATCCCTTAACCCCCTAACATTTAGACTAAAAAAAGAAACAGAACTATTCATTTAATTATTTACAACAAATAAAAACCCCAAAACCCAAAGAAAAACCAGGAGACTCACCCGATGCTCCCCTGGTCCATCTCCACCGGCGGGGACGTCCTCTCCTCTCCTGACGCCCCCCCGTCCTCCATCCCAACCCATGATCCAGGCAGTGTGTTGGGTCCCCCCTCCCCACCCACCATCCCCCCCTCCCTGTTTGCCTCGGGGCTGCATATAGGGGACCCCATCTCCCCAAACAGGAGTTGGGATCCCTCTAGCAAACAACCCACCGACCCCTCACTGGAGTCATCCACTAAAATGCAAGGGGCTGAGGCAAACCGGGAGGACAAATTACCCTCCCCTCCCCCCCCGCCACTCTCTTAACCCCCCCCCTCCCCCTCCACACCCCCCTCCCTCTCACTTCCTGCCAAGCTCCCCCTCTTTATCCCTTTCTTCTTTGGTGAAGGAGGTAGCGGGGAGACACAACGTCCCATCCCCACTAACCCCTCCACCAAATCCCTCATTTCGACCTCGAGGAAGCCTGGCAGGCTGTCCCCCCACTCCTTCGGGGCCCAGTCCCCAAAGTCATGCTCTAGTACATTTAGGTTGGCACCCAAATGTACTAAACCCTGATATTCTAAAAGCGAATGAACCCTGCTATTCTAAAAGAAGGGCAGCAACCTCTATATAATTATACCCGAAAATTGTCAGTGTATTGCATAAATAATTATGATTACTAAATGTTACATGAATTGTAAATATGAAATCTCAAACCCAAATGTACACCCCTTTGTTAATATATATGTATAATATAGAACATAAAGTCATATGTATAAATCACTGATATCGATTAGGGGGGAAATCAGGATGTACATGATGTTGAAACGAACACAACTAAACAAAACACCAGGAAATGGGAGATATCTTTTACCTCACTGGTTAGAGGCAACCTGCAGAAGACAGTCAGCTACATTTTGGAGTGATGCATTTAAATTTAGGGGTCGCTAAACAAGGGAAAGCAACACTTATTTGTCATCACTCATCGATATCATGTTGAAATCAATTGTGCGAAAGGAGGGAGATGAGGTTGCACATCCTGTTAAAACTAACAGCTCAAAAACCACACGGAATCTGGGAGTAGTGTGTACATCCCTGGTTAGAGGACAATTTGTAGAAAACAGCTAGCTACAATTTGAAGGCTAATATCCATATCACTCTGAAATCAATTGACTGGGGCAAACGTTTAGGGTTCTACATTGTGAAATTCCTTAAAATACTCATACTACAATGTTAAAACATTCTACATTGTGACATAAATTCACTGATATCACAAAAAAACTCCTTCATGTATGTATTTTCTGATGTTTGATCAGAGATCTTTTATCTGAGTATCTCTTGTAACATTGATCACAGCTATAAGGTTTCTCTCCTGTGTGTGTTCTCTGGTGTGATGTCAGATGGCCAGATTGACCAAAACTCTTCCCACATTGACCACAGCTATAAGGTTTCTCTCCTGTGTGTATTCTCTGGTGAAGAGTCAGAGAGCAAGATTGACCAAAACTCTTCCCACATTGACCACAGCTATAAGGTTTCTCTCCTGTGTGTATTCTCTGGTGTAGAGTCAGATTGCCAGATGAAGTACATCTCTTCCCACATTGTGCACAGTGGTAAGGATTTTCTCCTGTGTGTGTTCTCTGGTGTATTGTCAGCTGGCCAGATCGACCAAAACTCTTCCCACATTGACCACAGCTGTAAGGTTTCTCTCCTGTGTGTATTCTCTGGTGTAGAGTCAGATGGCCAGATGAAGTACATCTCTTCCCACATTGACCACAGCTATAAGGTTTATCTCCTGTGTGTATTCTCTGGTGTGATATCAGGCTGGTTGACTGAGTAAAACTCTTCCCACATTGAACACAGTTATAAGGTCTCTCTCCTGTGTGTGTTCTCTGGTGTTGAGTCAGAGAGCCAGATGATGTAAAACTTTTCACACATTGACCACAGCTATAAGGTTTATCTCCTGTGTGTATTCTCTGGTGTGATATCAGGCTGGTTGACTGAGTAAAACTCTTCCCACAATGAACACAGTTATAAGGTCTCTCTCCTGTGTGTGTTCTCTGATGAATTTTAATGCCTGATGAGGTGAATCTCTTCCCACAGTCAGAGCAGCAGTGAGTTCTCTTCCCTGTGGGTCTCTGCTGGTGTTTCTTGAGGTGTTCTGATCTGGAGAGACTCTTCTCTGCCTCTTCAGTATCATGAGGTTGTTGAGGCTCCCCAGAGGATCCACGATAGTCCCGTCTCTCTCCTGTGTGAACAACAAAGTCAGACAGTTGATTAAAGGCCCACAACAGCGGAAATCCACTGTAAAAGGTGATGCCAACAGCATAGCCAAGATGTTGTACAACAATTGATGTCTGTAATGAATGTTAAAATTATTTGACAATTGTCTTAAAATGAGCAACAAGTCATATTTTGTCTAAAATTTTCACATTAGTAGTAACATTAAGATTGTAGACTAGAAATAAGTTATTCATGTTGTTGAAACTCTAAGTAGTGTGGTAGAAGACTTTTGGTCTACAATACAGGCCCTTTCCTGTGTTGCTAAAATTGCGGCACGAGAGAAACACCTCCCTGCTAATGAGGAAACCGCTAGTTATGGATGTAGTATATCTGGTGTCGTGGAAATTTCCTGTATTACCACATCATGAGGGAGCAAACCACACACAAGTCAGAGTTATCATAAAGTCCATCTTTTAATAATATATGAGCTTCACCATAGCCCTCTGACTCTCAGATCAATTCAGTGTCATGAATGAATTCTCTGAGAGTGCTTACAAAACAGTCCTTGGTATCATTTATAGCCAAGACACACCCATCAAAACTCACATGATGAATAACAGATCTTAGGGACATTATACAAATAACCCTTTACCAGAAAAAGGAGTATCCCATAATTTAAAGCATTAGCTATAAATTATCGTTCAGTTTGGTCTCCTAAACCAAAGCTCTTATCTCGTTCTTGGTACCACTTAGAACCCAAAACATTACCTCATCCAATGGCGTATATCAAATACACCCCTTCCTGGACAAGCTTACAGAGAGACGTGACTGGCGCACAGACATTGTGGAGCCACCTAACTGGTTCCCCATTAATCACACCATCCCCTCACATGGTTTAGGAATAGTTTACAGACACATTCACAGATAAGACTAACCCGACCTCTCCGCCTCTCTGGGCCCAAGTAACTTTATCCACATAAGCATGCTTATGAAAATTAATAAAACATCTTATTTATAAATGTTACCTAAAGAATTCTGATTCTGCCACGACACTGGTAATGAGGAAACCACTAGTTATGGATGTAGTATATCTGGTAATGAGGAAACCACTAGTTATGGATGTAGTATATCTGGTAATGAGGAAACCACTAGTTATGGATGTAGTATATCTGGTAATGAGGAAACCACTAGTTATGGATGTAGTATATCTGGTAATGAGGAAACCACTAGTTATGGATGTAGTATATCTGGTAATGAGGAAACCACTAGTTATGGATGTGGTATATCTGGTAATGAGGAAACCACTAGTTATGGATGTAGTATATCTGGTAATGAGGAAACCACTAGTTATGGATGTAGTATATCTGGTAATGAGGAAACCACTAGTTATGGATGTAGTATATCTGGTAATGAGGAAACCACTAGTTATGGATGTAGTATATCTGGTAATGAGGAAACCACTAGTTATGGATGTAGTATATCTGCTAATGAGGAAACCACTAGTTATGGATGTAGTATATCTGGTAATGAGGAAACCACTAGTTATGGACGTAGTATATCTGCCAGGAGCAAAAATGGTGAGCAAAGATTTGTTTTTCACAATGTATTCTGAATGTGAATGGGGGAAAACTCAGGGAAGGAACCTCCATTTCCAGGTTGCTTATGAGAGCATTTCACACTACTTTGGATGTTAATTGTAAGGATCGATTGAATGTCCTGCTTAATATAATGTTTGTGTCATCATCGCAAATCAAAAAACACTTCAACCAGTAAAATGATTTTTGGCTTTTCCATCAACCTGACAATGAGGGTTTGTACACTGTTATCCATATTGGCCCACAACTTCACCGAACAACAAATATACCTGTAATGAACGAAGAAGCACTTTGGTTGTTGTTGCATGACATACTGTGGGTCAAAAAAAGTATTTAGTCAGCCACCAATTGCGCAAGTTCTCCCACTTAAAAAGATGAGAGGCCTGTAATTTTCATCATAGGTACACTTCAACTGTGACAGACAAAATGAGAGAATATACTATATAGCCTAGAAACCTGGTTAAACTATCATTAGGACATCATGGATGAATTCTAGAATATACTATATAGCCTAGAAACCAGGTTAAACTATCATTAGGACATCATGGATGAATTCTAGAATATACTATATAGCCTAGAAAACTGGTTAAATTATCATTATGACCTCATGGATGGCCAGTCCTTGTATTCATAGTGTAGTGAATTCAGGGAGAGGCCCTGAGCTGAACTCAAACCTGGGTCCAGCGACTGTCAAATCAACACCTTATAACTGTTACGCCAAGATGTCTGAACTTCTTGACGAGGTCGCTAGGTGTTGGGTTAAGGTTTCTACAATATCGTTCTCTATGAATTTGAGAGTGGTTACACTTCTCCTTCCCCCATCCCTCAGCTGTTAACCAAGTCTCTGGGCAGCCATTTTGTTGCTGTTTAAAAACCCCACACAACCCAGCAATCTGCAGTTCAAACAATAACAAATCTGTCATTCCACCACTATTTTGGTAATAAAATTATGGGTTTGGATAAATGTAACTACAGACAGACCTATGGATGCAAGGACTGACCATCCATGATATCAACATTATAGTTTTAATCATGTTGAGGCAGCAGGGTAGCCTAGTGGTTAGAGCGTTGGACTAGTAACCGGTTGCAAGTTCACATCCCCGAGCTGACATGGTACAAATCTGTCGTTCTGCCCCTGAACAGGCAATTAACCCACTGTTCCTAGTCCGTTAATGAAAATAAGAATTTGTTCTTAACTGCTATACAATGTTGATTTACATTGTTTCTAAACATTATAGTAAAAAAAATATTATTTGGGGTTCTGATGGGGTACAACAGTTGAACTAAGCTCATGAGGCATGTGTTATATTCTTTAAGAATCAATGGCTGTAAATAAATAATTTAAAAGTCACAATATGGATGTAGCAATTGCAGATTTCCACCGTAACACCAAACATCAGTTCAACTGCAGAGTTTGTGCCTCTGTTGTTAAGACAGTACTTACCAGTGTTAATCAGGGAACGGTTTCTCAAAACCATCTTACGGTTGAGTTCATCGTTAGAACCATTGGACGCCTTAAGATGCGTTTGGGAAACCGGAACCAGATATCCACGTTCCTCCTCTTCCTCCTTTTTCGATGTAACAGTCATCTCCTCCCCCTCCTCTTTCACGCCATAAACTACATGCTCTCCTTTCACTGTAACACCATCCTCCTCTTTCACTCTGAACGCGTCCTCCTCTTCTTTCACAGTAAAGGCCCCACTCTCTACTTCTTGTTTTACTGTGATATCTTCCTCGTCTTTCACTCTGAACGCGTCCTCTTCTTTCACAGTAAAGGCCCCACTCTCTACTTCTTGTTTTACTGTGATATCCCCCTCTCCTTTAGCAGGGGAGTAGCTTAGTGACCGCATGGTCGGGGATGATAGCTAGGCTAATGCTAACTTAACCAGCCCGCTTGCTGACTAATAACAACACCGTAAATATGAAATTCAATCGGATAACTAAGTAGACGACAGGAATGGGTTTAAAACACAGTGGCTAATGTAACAGATGTGAAACGGCTAGTTTAGTTAGCGTGGGCGCTAAATAACGTTTCAATCAGTGACGTCACTTGCTCTGAGACCTTGAAGTAGTAGTTCCCCCTTGCTCTGCAAGAGCCGCGGCTTTTGTGGAGCGATGGGTAACGATGCTTCGAGGGTGACTGTTGATGTGTGGACGGTTTAAATTTGTACTGTTACACTAATATACACGAAAGCGTCTAAAGAGCTATATTGGTTCGGCTAATTTGTCTAGCAAGCTACCGAGGTGTCTGACTCACTGTTGCTGCTGATGAAAGAAGCGTTCCGTCCACTAGATTATACGTCACACCAACAGCATAACCATAAATTCCCAGACCGCCATCTGCTGACTGGACTGGGTAACGCAGTTGAGTAAAACGTTTATTTAATTTTCAGACAAAAAGTTAAAGGGTTGGAATCAGAGACGACGCTAGTGCTAAAATATTAATTACCCCCCCTAAATAAATCAATATCAGTCAATATATTTTTGTGTGATTAATTTTTTTCGTCAACCGTTCCATCGCATCTTAAACTTCATGTCGATTCGGCACTAGGACCGGGGGAGGCTGCTGCTGCACAAGTGGCTGTAGGACTTTTTTCAGCAAAGATGGCGGACAGAAATACTCAGAGGGGTACCCTACACAGACCTGAACTGGATCAAAGATGGCGGACAGAAATACTAGGATGGAAGCAAATGTAAGGGATTATAACGTCATAACGAATCATGCAAAAAACATGTACAGTTGACAGGAATGTTAGTTAATGGAGAGACAAACGATTATGCTTTTTTTAATCATAGTTCATTTACGAAAATCGTGATTTAGCCAGGTAGCTGGTCTAGTTTTATGGGTGTTGTGACATGAGTATGAAATTGTCACTCTGGTTGTTTTAGGGACACCTTAAACAACCCACAAACCAGGCGGTCGTTTTGTGAAAAAGTGGATGTATAGAATCTAGCTGGCTGAAGAATTTACTGCAAATTGAATGTACAAATTTGTATTTGCCATGAAATAACGTATGTTATTGTGCAGTGGATGACTGTGCAGTGGATGATTAAAATCCCTGTATGCCCATGGATGTGTAGCTAGCTATCTATTCGTACTGTGTATGGTCCCAAATGTTTGGTATACATATTACTTCAGAACCTAGCTATGAACCTCAGCTATCATAGCCAGTTGTATCAACTTCAAGTTGAGTAGAATATAATATCATGTTTTGCCAAGGATTCAAGTCAAATATACATGTAGTTATTACCATGCATGAGATCCCCACATTGTAGCCTGTACATTTAATATATTCACTGATCATGTACTCTACCTTGGCAAATTAATGTGCAGTTTAGGTATGAATGTCTTTGAGGTGATCAAATTCCTGTCTTTGAATGACGCCGTGTCTGCATGTATGTATTACAATTATACACTTCAACAGTGTTTACCAATCTTGGTCCTGGGACATCAATGGTTACACATTGTAACTAATAGACTAGAAACAGGATTGAACTAGTTAATTCATATATACAGAAATATAATTTTTTTAAACACTACACTACACTTCCTATGCATCATGTAAATACTCTAACACTGGTTCATCTCAACATCTAATGCCCTTCATCTGCATTGATCTGGTAAACACAGGATAGGTGGAGTATTTCATCACATTACACTTCATTTCAACCAGTAGAGAATGTGAAACGCTTTATTGAAAAGCTCATTATCCAAGTGTTATAAATACAAGTTCAATCTGTCCATCAATGCACATCTGTTGTGAATTATAAAAACAGAGGAAGAAAGAGGTGGAGAGAGAGGTGTTAAAGACAGAAAGGGAAAGAGAAGGAGGAGAGAGAGGTGTTAAAGACAGAAAGGGAAAGAGGTAAACACATAGGAGCAGGGAAGGCAGCACATGATTAATGAATCACAGTGCTACATAAATGTTCTCTCAGTTCATCACAATTACATAACCATTGGGCCGATTAGAGACACTGTTAAAAGCAGGTGAGGTGGCGATGATGGGACTGGGGGTTGGCATCCTCTCACATCAAAACATACCTGCAGACCAGAGACAGATGGAGAGAGAGAGCATGTTTAAGCCTTGTGTATTTATTTTTTAATCTAACAATGTTAACCATCAATCAGGAGGTGAAATGCAAAACTGACCTGGGATCATTAACTCTGGGACTACTGCATCTCTATCTGTATTTCAATGTAAAGCATCTCTTTAATAATACTTCCTGTATAATATAAACTGACCTGGGATCATTAACTCTGGGACGACTGCATCTCTATCTGTATTTCAATGTAAAGCATCTCGTTAATAATACTTCCTGTTGTCCTGACCAAGTGACCTCTCACCTCTGATCATGCTGTGTCCTCTATGTAGCCAGTTCAGATGCAGGAGGGGTTCACCGACACAGCTGATATAACCTAGAGGATTTAGAGAGAAGGGGAGAGAGGGATGAAGTGAAGGAGAGAGACCGTTATTGAGAAAATAAGGTAGTTAAAGTGACAGTGTTCAACAGGAATCTGTGTGAGGCCTCACCTGGTGTCCACACCACACTAAGTGGCTGCAGAGTACTTTATGCTGAAAAACTATATCTGCTTTTGGTTAGGTTATAATGATGGTAGAACCCTTTTTACGTCCTAAAAATAATGTATGCATTGCATGCTTACGTTTCACGTGTTAGTCATCAGTTATCTTGCTTACATTCTTCTTCCTGTATCCTTCTGACCATAGTACGTCCAGCTGTCATAAACGTACGTATGGTCTTGGTTAATGTACTCTTTCAAAAATAGAGTATAGCCTGAGTGTCATATGGCCTGGGTGAACTTGACATTGGTGTCTGTCTTTAAGCGGCATCTAGTCCATCTGCTGACTGGACGTAGTTGAGTAAATATAAATGATAGCCTTGTTTGTGCATTGTACACATCCCTACACGTGGAGTCCGGGGAACAGTCCGAATACCTATCAACTAGACTCCGTAACAAAAACCCACACGGAGGCTTATTTGACACCAAATCAACAACAGAAATTACTAAAACATAAATTGCTAAAGTAGGATGTAAAAGGTGGATTTTATGATGTAATGTCAACTTTATACATTTCTATCCCAGGACCATTCAATTTTCAACTCACCCACAGCAATTCTCCATAAATCTGCTGTGGATTACCCAGAATCCCGAAATAAATGAATACATATGTGATCATTCAAACACATATCTGTTTGTGCTTATAGGGAACCAGATCTTCAATACAACTAAGTTACTAAGTCTTTAACCACACTGTGTTGTTACACTGGTGAGTAAAAACTCAGGCGTCCTACACTTTAACTTGTTGTCTGAAAACAAAATTAACATTTTACTCAACTGCGTTACCCACCAGTCAGCAGATGGCGGTCTGAGACTTGAAGGTGATGCTGCTGGTGTGACGTATAATGTAGTGGACGGAACGCTTCTTTCAACAGCAGCAACAGTTCGTCAGCCACCTCGGTAGCTTGCTAGACAAAATAGACGAACCAATAAAGCTCTTTAGACGCTTTCGTGTATATTAGCCAC
This sequence comes from Oncorhynchus clarkii lewisi, assembly GCF_045791955.1. Lineage (NCBI taxonomy): Eukaryota > Metazoa > Chordata > Actinopteri > Salmoniformes > Salmonidae > Oncorhynchus > Oncorhynchus clarkii. The sequence continues at coordinate 81,444 of NW_027258099.1, read as the reverse complement.
TGTGTTTTAAACCCACTTCTGTCGTCTACTTAGTTATCCGATTTAATTTCATATTTACGGTGTTGTTATTATTCAGCTAGCGGGCTGGTTAAGTTAGCATTAGCCTAGCTAGCTAACATCCCCGACCATGAGGTCACTAAGCGATTTTCCTTCTAAAGAGGAGGAAAATATCACAGTAAAACAAGAAGTCGAGAGTGAGGTCGTTACTGTGAAAGAGGAGGAGGATGTTACAGTAAAAGGAGAGGAGGACTCGTTCAGAGTGAAAGAGAAGGAGGGAGAAATGACTGTTACATCGAAAAAGGAGGGAGAAGAGGTGGAACCTGGATATCTGGGCCCGGTTTCTCAAACGCATCTTAAGGCATCCAATGGTTCTAACGATGAATTTAGCCATAAGATGGTTTTGAGAAACCGTTCCCTGATTAACACTGGTAAGTACTTTCTTAAAAACAGATGCTGATATCCTACAACTGCAGTTTGTGCCTCTTTTTTTAAAAGTGGAAATCTGCAATTGCTACATCCATATTGTGACTTTTAAATGATTTATTTATAGCCATTGATTCTTGAGGAATATAACACATGCCTCATGAGCTTCGTTCATCTGTTTTACCCCGTCAGATCACCAAATAAGCTTTTTTTTACTCTGTTTAGAAACAATGTAAATCAACACTGTATAGCCTCAACATGGTTAAAACTATAATGTTGATATCATGGATGGTCAGTCCTTGCATCCATAGGTCTGTCTGTAGTTACATTTCTCCAACCCCATAATAATTTTATTACCAAAACAGTCGTGGAATGATAGATTTGTTATTGTTTGAACTGCAGATTGCTGGGTTGTGTGGGTTTTTTAAACAGCAACAAAATGGCTGCCCAGAGACTTGGTTTGGTGAACAGCTGAGGGGTGGGGTAAGGAGAAGTGTAATTACTCTCAAATACATAGAGAACGCGATTGTAGAAACTGTAACCCAACACCTAGCGACCTCGTCAAGGAGTTCAGACATCTTGGCGTAACAGTTATACGGTGTTGGCTTGACAGTCGCTGGACCCAGGTTTGAGTTCAGCTCAGGGCCTCCCCCTGAATTATATACACTATGAATACAAGGACTGGCCATGCATTATGTCATAATGATAGTTTAACCAGGTTTCTAGGCTCCATAGTATATTCTAGAATTGCCACTAAAGATTCCTCGTGGGGGCAAATTATTATAGCTGTTGATAAGTCATTGTATAATATTCAGCCAATTATTTTCATGCCCTTACATTAAAGACAAGACATACCTAGATTCAATTACATTCATGAATTGGTTTGAAACCTTTGCTTTAAACCCTTCTGAAAGTTGGTGTTTTGGCGGATTTGTAAATAATAGTTTGTCATGAACCACAATTTTTTTATTTAATTTAAATGTAACCTTTAACTAGGAAAGTCAGTTAAGAACAAATTCTTATTTACAATGACGGCCTACCCCGGACGACACTGGGCCAATTGTGCGCCGCCCTATGGGACTCCCAATCACGGCCGGTTGCCTCAAGCCCTGAGATGCAGAATCCTCTGTGCCACCTGGGACCCCCAAAATCATATTCTAGTGCTGTTCCCAACTAAAATACATCTTGGTCAACCAAGAGTCATCTGTTCTTTCTACCAATCGCCCCATGTGTTTTTATAAAATCAAATATACGTACTGAACTTGTCTGATGCTTTCACCTGTCTGGCACCAGTGGGACTGTAGCGTCCCACCTCGACAACAGCAAGTGAAATTGCAGGGTGCCAAATTCAAAACAACATAAATCCCATAATTAAAATTCCTCAAACATACAAGTATTATACACCAATTTAAGGATAAACTTCTTGTAAATCCAACCACAGTGTCCGATTTCAAAAAGGCTTTATGGCGAAAGCACACCATATGATTATGTTAGTTCAGCGCCTTGTCACAGAAAACCATACAGCCATTTTCCAGCCAAGGAGAGGGCTCACAAAAGTCAGAAATAGCGATTAAATTAATCACTATCCTTTGTTCTTCATGAGATGGCACTCACAGGACTTCATGTTACAAAATAAATGTGTTTTGCTCGATAATGTCCCTCTTTATGTCCAAAAACCTCAGCGCCTAGCCACAGAAAACCAAGGAGAGGTGTCACAAAAGTCAAAAACAGCATTAAAATTAGCCACTTACCTTTGATGATCTGGTGGCACTCCCAGGCCTCCATGTTAGACAATACATCAATACATGTTCAATTTGTTGGATAATGTCCCTCTTTATGTCCAAAAACCTCAGTTTTGTTGGTGCGTTTCGTTCAGTAATCAAAAGTCACAATGCGCGTCTAACAGTATTAGACTTTACGCCCGTCCCCTCGCCCCGACCTGGGCGCGAACACACGTCAACAGTCACCCTCGAAGCATCGTTACCCATCGCTCCACAAAGCCGTGGCCCTTGCAGAGCAAGGGGAAGCACTACTTCAAGGTCTCAGACTACAGATAGAAAGACTAGTAATAGACTACACCAGCAGTATGCAACCTTTTCCAGTTGGAGTGCCAATTTATCTGACGATTTCTCCCAATATATTTCAATCCTTTTCATTTTTAAATTAAATATACCTTCCGGCAACCTGCCTCACCCAATATGATATGGATCTGCTGTTTTTGTTAGACCTTATAGCTAGAACCTCCATCAGATGCTAGCCATCAGAACATAGAACATCGCCTGTCGTATCAGTTCTGTTATACTCAGACATTAGTTTAACAGTTTTGGAAAATTTAAAGTGTTTTCTATCCAAATCTACCAAGTTTACTTTCATCCGGAGGTGAAAATAGTGCCCCCTACCCTAGTGAGGTTAACACCCCGGCCGTCCTACAATCCAAGCTAGATGCCCTCAATCTCACACACATTTTCAAGGAACCCACCAGGAACAACCCTAAATCTGTAGACAAAATCACTTCTGCAAGCAGGCCTTTCTAATCGACCTGGCCCGGGTATCCTGGAAGGATATTGACCTCATCCCTTCAGTAGGGGATGCCTGATTGTTCATTAATTGTAATTTCCTCACCACCTTAAATAAGCATGCCCCTTTAAAAAAATGTACAACTAGGAACAGATATAGCCCTTGGTTCACTCCAGACCAGACTGCTCTCGACCAGCACAAATACATCCTGTGGCCTACTGCACTAGCGTCGAATAGTGATATGCAACTTTATTAGAGAAGTCAGGAACCAATACACACAGTCAGTTAGGAAAGCAAAGGCTAGCTTTTTTAAACAGAAATGTGCATCCTGTAGCTCTAACTCCAAAAAGTTTTGTGACACTGTAAAGTCCATTGAGAATAAGAGCACCTCCTCCCAGCTGCCCACTGCAATGAGGCTAAGAAACACTGGCACCACCGATAAATCCACAATAATCGAGAATTTCAATAAGCATTTCTCTACGGCTGGCCATGCTTTCCTCCTGGCTACCCCAACCAACAGCTCCGCACCCCCCGCAGCTACTTGCCGAAGCCTCCCCAGCTTCTCCTTCACCCAAATCCAGATAGCTGATGTTCTGAAAGAGCTGCAAATCCTGTTCCCGTACAAATCAGCTGGGCAAGACAATCTGGACCCTCTTTCTAAAATGATCTGCCGCCATTGTTGCAACCCCTATTACTAGTCTGTACAACCTCTCTTCCACAGTCATCCCCCTCTTCAAAGGGGGTGATACTCTTGACCCAAACTGTTACATCCATCCTGTCCTGCCTTTTCTAAAGTCTTCGAAAGCCAAGTTAACAAACAGATCACTGACCATTTCGAATCCCACCGTACCTTCTCCGCAGTGCAATCCGGTTTCCGAGCTGGTCACAGGTGCACCTCATCCACGCTCAAGGTACTAAACAATATAATTTCCGCCATCGATAAAAGACAGTACTGTGCAGCCGTCTTCATCAACCTGGCCTGTTGTCCGGACCTCTGGCAGTCTTTATGGAGTTACCACAGGGTTCAATTCTCGGGCCGACTCTGTATATATCAACGATGTCGCTCTTGCTGCGGGTGATTCCTTGATCCACCTCTAGTCAGATGACACCATTCTGTATACATCTGGCCCTTCTTTGGACACTGTGTTAACAAACCTCCAAACAAGCTTCAATGCCATACAACACTCCTTCTGTGGCCTCCAACTGCTTTTAAACGCAAGTTAAACTAAATGCATGCTCTTCAACCGATCGCTGCCCGCAACCGCCCGCCCGACTAGCATCACTACTCTGGACGGTTCTGACTTAGAATATGTGGACAACTACTAATACCTAGGTATCTGGTTAGACTGTAAACTCTCCTTCCAGACTCCTATTAAGCATCTACAATTTGCTTCCTATTTCGAAACAAAGCCTCCTTCACTCACGCTGCCAAACATACCCTCGTAAAACTGACTATCCTACCTATCCTTAACTTCGGCGATATCATTTACAAAATAGCCTCCAACACTCTACTCAGACTGCATCCAGTTTGCTATCACATATTTGTCGCCAAACCCGCTGGCTCCAGGTCATCTATAAGTCTTTGCTAGGCCGCCTTAACTCGGCTCACTGGTCACCATAGCAACACCCACCCATATCACGCGCTCCAGCATGTAGTACAGGAAGTATATCTCACTGGTCTACCTGGTTAAATAAAGGTGAAATAAAAAATTAAATCGTAACTTTATTGACAACACCCAAATGCAGAATACATTGTGAAAAACTAAAATCTTTGCTCACCATTTTTGTTCCAGGCAGATATAGTACATCCATAACTATCGGTTTCCTCATTAGCAGGGAGGAGTTTCTGCAATCAAATTGCCCTCGTGCCACAATTTTAGCAAACACAGAAGGGGGCCTTGGAGAACAAAAGTCGTCTGGCACACTGTTTAGAGTTTCAACAACATGAATATCCTATTTCTAGCCTACAATCATCGATTTTACTACTAATGTGAAAACAAGAAAAAATATGACTTTTCTTGCTAATTTTAAGACAATTGTCAAATAATGTTAACATTCATTACAGACGTCAATTGCTGTACAACATCATAGCTACGCTGTTGGCATCACCTTTTACAGTGGACTTCTGCTGTTGTGGGCCTTTAATCATCTGTCTGACTTTGTTGTTCACACAGGAGAGATACGGGACTATCGTGGATCCTCTGGGGAGCCTCAACAACCTCATGATGCTGAAGAGGGAGAGAAGGGTCTCTCCAGATCAGAACACCTCAATAAACACCTGCAGAGACCCACAGTGAAGAGAACTCACTGCTGCTCTGACTGTGGGAAGAGATTCACCTCATCGGGCATTACAATTCATCAGAGAATACACACAGGAGAGAAATCTTATAGCTGTGGTCAATGTTGGAGGAGTTTTACAACATTAATCTCTCTGAAAGTACACCAGAGAACACACACGAGAGAAACGTTATAGCTGTGATCATTGTGGGCAGAGTTTTGTTTATGCTTGCCATCTGACTCAACACCAGAGAACACACACAGGAGAGAAACCTTATAGCTGTGATCAATGTGGGAAGAGATTTGCTTCATCTGGCAATCTGACTCAACACCAGAGAACACACACAGGAGAGAAATCTTATAGCTGTGATCAATGTGGGAAGAGATTTACTTCATCTGGAGATCTGACAGTGCACAAGAGAATACACACAGGAGAGAAACCTTATAGCTGTGATCAATGTGGGAAGAGATTTGCTACATCTGGCAACCTGACTCTACACCAGAGAACACACACAGGAGAGAAACCTTACAGCTGTGGTCAATGTGGGAGGAGTTTTAGTCGATCTGAAGTTCTGACAGTGCACAAGAGAACACACGCAGGAGAGAAATCTTATAGCTGTGATCAATGTGGGAAGAGTTTTACTACATCTGGCAGTCTGACTCTACACCAGAGAACACACACAGGAGAGAAACCTTATAGCTGTGGTCAATGTGGGAGTAGTTTTAGTCGATCTGGAGTTCTGACCATGCACAAGAGAATACACACAGGAGAGAAACCTTATAGCTGTGATCAATGTGGGAAGAGTTTTGTTCAAACTTGCCATCTGACTCAACACCAGAGAACACACACAGGAGAGAAACCTTATAGCTGTGGTCAATGCGGGAGGAGTTTTAGTCGATCTGGAGATCTGACAGTGCACAAGAGAACACACACAGGAGAGAAATCTTATAGCTGTGGTCAATGTGGGAAAAGTTTTGGTCTATCTGACTCAACACCAGAGAACACACAGGATTGAAATCTCATAGCTGTGACCAGAGATAATCTGATAAAAGATCTCTGATCAAATATTAGAAAATACATACATGAAGTAGTTGTTTCATGATTTCAATGAATTAATGTCACAATGTAGAATGTTTTAACATTGTAGTAGGACTATTGTAATGATTTCACAATGTAGAAGCCTAAACGTGTGCCCACTTATGAATTGATATCAACATGTTATGGATATTAGCCTAATGGGGAAAAATTCAGGCTCTGAAATGGAAGAGTACTATTTATGTGATTTAACAAATATTGACAAACAATAAGAGTTTGGATCAAATCAAATTTATTTATAAAGCCCTTCTTATGTCAGCTGATATCTCAAAGTGCTGTACAGAAACCCAGCCTAAAACCCCAAACAGCAAGCAATGCAGGTGTAGAAGCACAGTGGCTAGGAAAAACTCCCTAGAAAGGCCAAAACCTAGGAAGAAACCTAGAGAAGAACCAGGCTATGAGGGGTGGCCAGCCCTTTTCTGGCTGTGCCGGGTGGAGATTATAACAGAACATGGCCAAGATGTTCATAAATGACCAGCATGGTCAAATAATAATAATCACAGTAGTTGTCGAGGGTGCAACAGATCAACACCTCAGGAGTAAATGTCAGTTGGCTTTTCATAGACGATCATTAAGAGTATCTCTTCCGTTCCTGCTGTCTCTAGAGAGTTGAAAACAGCAGGTTTGGGACAGGTAGCACATCCGGTGAACAGGTCAGGGTTCCATAGCCGCAGGCAGAACAGTTGAAACTGGAGCAGCAACACGGCCAGGTGGACTGGGGACAGCAAGGAGTCATCGTGCCAGGTAGTCCTGAGGCCTGGTCCTAGGGCTCAGGTCCTCCGAGAGTGAGAAAGAAAGAATTAGAGAGAGCATACTTAAATTCACACAGGACACTGGATAAGACAGGAGAAGTACTCCAGATATATCAAACTGACCCTAGTCCCCTGACACATAAACTACTGCAGCATAAATACTGTAGGCTGAGACAGGAGGGGTCAGGAGACACTGTGGCCCCATCCGATGATACCCCCAGACAGGGCCAAACAGGAAGGATATAACCCCACCCACTTTGCCAAAGCACAGCCCCCACACCGCTAGAGGGATATCTTCAACCACCAACTTACCATCCTGAGACAAGGCCGAGTAAAGCCCACAAAGATCTCCGCCACGGCACAACCCAAGGGGGAGCGCCAACCCAGACAGGAAGATCACGTCAGTGACTCAACCCACTCAAGTGATGCACCCCTCCTAGGGACGGCATGAAAGAGCACCAGTTTGCCAGTGACTCAGCCCCTGTAATAGGGTTAGAGGCAGAGAATCCCAGTGGAGAGAGGGGAACCGGCCAGGCAGAGACAAAGACTTAAAGGTTGAGACCGAGTCTGCGTCTCTCACATGGATAGGCAGACCATTCCATTCAAATGGAGATCTACAGGAGAAAGCCCTGCCTCCAGCTGTTTGCTTAGAAATTCTAGGGACAATTAGGAGTTGTGTTACACTTACCACGTTGGTGACCCACTTGAATCAAAATGCAACACTTCAAAATGTGGCGTGCTGTTTTCTACAAATTGTCCTCTAACCAGGGATGTACTCCCAGGGATGTACTCCCAGATTCCGTGTGGTTTTTGAGCTGTTAGTTTTAACAGGACGTGCAACCTCATCTCTCTCCTCTCTCACAATTTTTTTTAGCATGATATCGATGAGTGATGACAAATAAGTGTTGCATTCCCTTGTTTAGCGACCCCTAAATTTAATGCATCACTCCCAAATGTAGCTGACTCTTCTGCAGGTTGTCCTCTAACCAGGGAGGTAAAATATATCTCCCATTTTCATGCGTTTTGTTGTGTCAGTTTCAACAGCACGTACAACCTAATTTCCCACCTAATCGATATCAGTGATTTATTGCTATTTGTCAAAACAACAGTGTTTCTGGTGCTTGTGCAGTTTATAAGGAGCTTGTTTAAAAAATACAAGTAATGTGATTATTGTGGCAGATGTTTGTGTAAATAGCACATGTTATGTTTAGGTTTTCAATTTATCCCCAAACTGTTCCTGCATATTGGTTATTTATTTTTGACATGTTAAAACTGTGTTTTGACATTGGGCTATCCCATCAAGCAAAATTATATTGAAAAGATGTTGAAAATATGACTATGCAATCAAATATTTCATATTTACATTTCATGTAACATTTGGTAGTGATATTTATTCATGCAACCAACATGACCATTTTTTGGTACAATTATATTGACATTGTTGCCCTGTTTTTAGAATATCAGGGTTAATTCTCACATGTGCCAAACCAAATGTTCTAGAGCATGATATTGGGGACTGGGCCCAGATCCAACAACATGCCTATCTAGTGAACCCTGAAAAGAGAGAGAAGCTCCGCAGTGAGGTGGAAAGTTATTACGGATATCGCAGGAGTTTTCTCTTGAAATCAGTCCGTGGTAAGGACAACTTGGTTGCTGATTATCTCTGGGGTGGGCAGTCAAAAATATTTGTGTTTTGCTTTGAGCCAGTGTGTTTATTTGGAGTTTTATCTCTTATTCTTTTCTGTATTGAAACTGCACTGTTGGTTAGGGGCTCATAAGGAAGCATTTCACTGGTGTATTCGGTGTATGTGACTAATACAATTTGATCTGAGTTTTGTTTGGGCTCGTTCCAAGGGGACGAGAGTCCTAGAAGCTAGTGAGTTTTAGGAAGACGAGAGTTCTAGAAGCTAGTGAGTTTTAGGAAGACGAGAGTTCTAGAAGCAAGTGAGTTGTAGGATTCTATAGAAAGAAAAAGGAGAAAAAAATAACATGATTTGTTTATTATTATTTAGGAATAGGTGTTTTTTCTTGTTTTTAATTGTTGACAGCCAGTAGACACCATGTTTATATTGGTGAGGGTGAAGCATTGTAGTTGATTATAATGTGAAATGGAAGTTGTTTTCTGTTGGTGGTGAGCAAAAGTGTCCAACAAAAATATAGGATATGTTTGTTGTCTTAAGGGGGAAGGTGATACAGGCTTTGGTTTTTCCATTTATGTTTTGAGGTTGGACTTTAGCACGTCTATCTCGTTAGCATGTTGGACGCACTGATTGGTGTCACCTCGTTAGTCAGTATGTGTTACACCTGTGCTGGCTTGTCCATCTCGTTAGTGAGAAGGTTTTTCACCTGAGCTGGTCCAGGTTCTATTTAAGAGTGTCTGGCCCAGTGCTCCAGTTGTCTTGATAGATGTGACAAATCAAAACCTTTAGTTTCACTACCGTTTTGGTTTGCTTCCTGTTTTTAAGTTTGTTGTGGGTTTTTCTCTTGTTTGCCTCTTCTTGGGCAGATTTAGTGGGTCTCATGGTGGGTGTCTTTTAGGTCCCAGTTGTTGTTACTAGTCAACTTTCAGTGGACACTGAGAGCAAAACTTCAACATTATGTTATTGTACTTTTATTGTATCAAATGGTTGTTTTATGTAACAGAATAGAGGGTTCTTAGAACTATTGTGTCTGTGTTCTACTGAGGATGGGCCTCTGGGAGGAAACACTGACAGGAGATTTACAATGTCTTTTGGGTGATTAAAACCTAAAGAGACAGTATTCCAGATTAAGAGTTAATGTTTCTGTTCTATATGGTACCAGGGAGAGATGACCCCAGGGCCAGACAGCAGACACTGTCTGCTGAGAATTATAAGTACCTTTCATACAAATCTTAACCTTGTGACCCGTTGTATACATCTGTTGTTGGTCATATAGGTTGGAATGGGTGTATCTTAGCTATAAAAGACCTTTGTACTTTTGTCTCGTGGCTCTCAACTAATCATCTGGGGGTGATTTGTTGACCAGCCAATATTATCGTAGAGCACTCAATTGATTCACTTTATATGTGTGTGTTGTATTGACCTGCTCCCTTATTAAGTGAATAAAGATTTAGTTTAATAAGAATAAATCTGACTTGTGTGATACGTTTGTTTCTCATTTGATATTAAATTAATAACCACATTTTGCAATGTGAATCTTGACTTGGTGACCGCTCCTGACGACCTGGGTAAATCGTCCTCGAGGGATCCGTCAAACTTGGAATCTCATGGAGACCACACTTCGAGAACGGAGCAGATGGACCCACCTTAGACCTGAGAGGCAGCGAGCAGATTCTATACACCTAGTTTTTTTTAAAGTGAGTTTTTAGAAAATCCTCGTAGGCTCTGAGTGTGTATTTCTATGTGAGGGGGCACCTTGGAGGCGTAAACAGGGCAGAGTCAGGATCTGAGTGTGTACTCCTGTGTGGGGGTGTAAACAGGGCCCAGTCAGGAGGCTCGGAGTGTGTATTCCTGTGTGGAGGTGTAAACAGGGCCCAGTCAGGAGACTCTGAGTATAAATGTATGAGTTGCATTATCCTAGGAACTAACCATAAGCTAGAAATGTGAAAATATTCCTGCAGGTAAAAATATTGTTGAAAAACGAATTGATTAGGTATGTTTGGGAATAGCATTGTGTGACTGATATGAGAGTTGTGTGGATGTGGAAATGAGTCTTAATCTGACGTTTGGATAGTAACATATAGAACAGTTGAGGATCCCATGGTCATTGTCTGGGAAACAAAAGTTTATTTTTTTTATTCTGCTGGGAGTATGTTTGGAGAGTTGCTTCTTAGCTATGGAGAGTCCTTGAAAAAACAAATGGAATGGTTGTCGCAAGTCGCTGAGAATTTCTTACGTTTTATATGGATTCTGTGAATATATGAACATATGGTGAATTGTATGTGTGTTTAATGATTACTAGAGATTTGATAAAGTAAAACTGGGAATATAATTAGATACAATTTAAACAACCCGTATGTAGACAAACGTAGATTTTAAGTTGGTATCTTTAATGGATAATTTGATAAAGACGAGGTTTAAGCATCATTAAACAGTCTACAAAGTCTGGGCAGTTGTCTCAGAAACTGATGGGAGTGTGTCCACGGTGAGTTACCCTAAGGATGAAACTATAAAAACGCTTATAGGATTTTCTCAGTCCGGGTACTACATTTGAAATAAAACTGCCCTTAAGGCCTGTGGGGGTCTTCCCAGTATGAGAGGAGTTGCTAGATTTATTGAATAAACCTTTTTTCCATCAAGTTAGAGTGAACCAAAGTGCCTGACTAACTGTTGATGGCTGTTGATGGCATCACAGTGGCAGAATCACCTGAAAGACACACATCGCCATCTGCTGACTGGAGTTGGTATCGCAGTTGAGAAAATAACTTTCAGACAAAAAGCTAAAAAAGTAATTTGAAGAACCCCTTATCATGGTTCCTCAAGGGACTTTTTGGGGTTCCTTTTTTAACTCCCTGTCCACCCTCCCTCCATTATAAAAACAGATTATAATAATATTGACAATATTGACTTAAATAATTAATTGTTTATTTAGTGGCACCACAAATGTGAATTCATATTTACAAAACAATTTACCAAACAAAACAGATTACAAAATTGCAACATTTCTGCAGACATGTCAGACCATAATAAATAATACATTTACCTCATATAGTGCTTTTCATGACATTTAAAAAATATATACAAATGTGAATTAATATTTACAAAACAATTTAACCAACAATTTTTTTTTAAATGATGATGTACAATAAAAACAACATACATTAAAAATGAATCATAGGTGAACTAACAACATTGTAGACTTGATATTAAATGCAGATTTTTCAGCTTTAGACATTTTTGAGAAATTTAAGGGAACATTTTTTTTTTAAATACAGCCGAAGCAGAGCCCCAAGTCCCATGGTGACGTCCTCGAGGGCGTGGATGTTCTCTCCATCAAAGGCCAGCGGGATTTCACTCTCATGGTGAAATGGATTTCCGCCGATGTCAGGTAAAGGAGTGAAGAGCGGTGAAATCTGTGTCAACAAAAGTAAGAAAAGATTAATACACATACAATTAACAAAGACCATAACAAATGTTCAGCTGTAGTTTTATATAAGCATGCACACCTATGTTTATGAAGAAACAGATGATTGGTGCATAAGCATACCATGTCACGGACATAAAGGCCACTCGGGTCCTCTTTGAAGAGGTAGGGCAAGAGCAGAATCACTGCTGTGGTCTCCAGTCCTAGTAAAGCATTGATCTTACTACACTTGCTAATTTTATTACAAAATACATTAGAGAAAGGGAAGGAATAAGAGCAAATCCCTCTTCTGTATTGTCCTTCAGGGACTGTCAAAATAGCAGGATGATGTCCTCCCCCCTGCCTCGCCTCTCTACCTCTGCTAGTCATTGAATTCTCTTTTTGTCTATATCCATTCCATGGACTTGATTCATTTCTGAGAAGTTCTGAAAAGATAATTAAGATAATTAACGCGGACATGTAACGTTTCCAAAATGGGATAGTATTGTCCATGTAACGTTTCCAAAATGGGATAGTATTGTCCATGTAACGTTTCTAAAATGGGATAGTATTGTCCATGTAACGTTTCCAAAATGGGATAGTATTGTCTATGTAACGTTTCCAAAATGGGATAGTATTGTCCATGTAACGTTTCCAAAATGGGATAGTATTGTACATGTAACGTTTCCAAATGGGATAGTATTGTACATGTAACGTTATGCCCCCTTGTGAGTTAATAGTGTTGCTGGCTGTAGCAGGCTATATAAAGAGAAAGACCTCCATTGACGATTCAGTTCGTTGTACATCTCGTCTGGACAGGTCACCGTCCTTACTTAGTTAGTTAACGTTTGCTAGTTCATTATCACATGTTGGCTTTATGGAAACGATATACAATATATGGGAACAAAAATAGTTGAGGGAAATAATCCAAACCTTGTTGTGCCTAGTTAGGACACAACGTTATCTAGCTAGATAACGGTACTGTACTGTAGCTCATACAACGCCGACGATCAAACCCGGCTTTCTAATATTTACGGTAATTAACTATAGTAACGTTACGGAAGATACTCACAGAAAACCATCATTGTCTTCGTTATTCATTATTAGTATGTTATATTATTATAATTATTATTTCTAGACATATTCAGAGCCAAAAATCAACCCAACTTAACCTTTTTAACTTGTTGTCGCATCCAAACTTGTCACAGTCGTTTTCAGTTGTAATTACGAAGTTCCCGGAAGAAGTCCAGCAACAACGGAGGTTCCTCGATGAACCCACCTTCTAACAAGTTCTTTGAAGAACCTTTTGGGGCTGTTTTTCATTGACCAAGAACCCTACGGTTCTTAGGGGATCTGAGAACAACTCCAGTTGAACCCTTCATTTTTAGAGTTGTAATCGGATCTATTTACTCTCAGATTCAAAACATGATGATTAGCATCAACGAACAAGTCAGCTGCTGCTCCAATACAGTATGAGGTGAGACGGTGAACTGATGTTGAACTGGGCAGTCAGCTGCTGCTGCTCCAATACAGTATGAGGTGAGACGGTGAACTGATGTTGAACTGGGCATTCAGCGGCTGCTGCTCCAATACAGTCTGAGGTGAGACGGTGAACTGATGTTGAACTGGGCAGTCAGCGGCTGCTGCTCCAATACAGTATGAGGTGAGACGGTGTACTGACGTTGAATCATAATAATTAAGTTAATTAAAATTAATTAGTGAAACTGTTAAAAAAATAGTGTATGGCATATTAAATATATTAGGCTATTATCATCATATAGAAACATCATGGAATATTGGACATCATATTAGCATCAACATACATTATTGTTTCATTAGATTTCACATAATAAAGATATTTCATATTTAAAAGTCCAGAAGTCAGAACCCATCACCTGCTATGTAAAAGAGACAGAAGAATGCACAATGGTCAATGCTATCTGGGATCCTTGGGACATCCCTACCCATTTACCCTTGTAAATGTCAACTTCAACGGGCTAGTGACTTCCCAAGGATCTATCTCTACCTGAAAATACATGATCTAAGTGATTAATAGTTGGTATTCAGCAATCATAAAGCCTTATTAACTTTAATGAACTACTAAAATAGTGATTTTGTCAGACAGCAGCTCTACACTTTATTGACTGACTGATCCATTCATCCTTCCATCCCTCCTCAGCCTTCCTCTCCTCTGAAGACCCAGTGAGGGTGGAGCTCAGTCAGAGAGCTGTTGAGGGACTGGTTAGGAAGAACACTTCTACAGCCAGAGAGGTGAGAGGTCACACATGGTTTAGATGGTAAATATTGATGTCCCTTTAGCGGTTCATCACATAAGCAAAAGGGAATATGTTCCATCATCTATGTTCATTTACATTAGTGTAAATTGTCCACTGATATTGGTGTAATTTCTCACCCCTTCTGGCTGTATGAAAGTTAATTTCCCATCAGGCACACATTTGTTCTTTGATATTATGAAGGTCATTTGTGTATAATTTACTTTTCCCCACATCTCTTTACATTGCTTATGCATATTTGGTGGCCTGACTGCGTCGAAGGCCCATCCTGTCAGATCTGAACCTAATGGAGCTTAGTGATCGGATGACAGAAATCACATTTATGTGCCAGGTGTAACTGAGGCCGTAGATGCTCCATAGCCATTAATTTGAGTGTTTTATATAATATGACTAAATATATTATATATTTATTTCTGTGTTGCAGGAGCAGTCAAGAAATGGAACGGCAAAGCTGCAAGGCTGTAGGAGACCACCTCAAGCCCCTGGTAGAGCCGGGGGTGGTGTTTACCACTCCACCACGCCTTCAGCAGTCTGGACAAGTGGGATTGATCCATTTGTTAGTTTCAGTAGTTGAATCCTTTAACATGTGGTTGATTTCAACATTTTTCATCTTCAACAAATGGCCTGGGATTGGTTGAAAAGTGATACAAAACACACATACCATAGTGGAAGATTTACTGAATTTACACTAAGATGGATCTTGCTTTTTCACATATTTGTTCATTGGTTTTGCAAGAGTCTTGATTGGTCAGTCACTGGGTTAATTTGTTTTGCAATATGTTAAAATCAAGCTTTATTTATACAGCACATTTCAGACACGGATACAAACCAACGGGTTCACAGGAAAAAACAATGAAAATAAATAAATATTTAAAACACAAACATAAGAGGATAAAACAACAGAATAACTGAAAACTAATGAGCATTCTAAGGAAATGTCATCGATTAAAATATTAACAATTCACTGCAATATGCAACCCAAAATATCCTGTCTTTCTCCATTGTTTGATGTTACGTTCTCCAGCAAGAAAACCAAAAATGTCCCTCAAACAGAAGAGGGAACAAACAACAACCACAACTAAACATGTTTTAGGAGGGGCTCTGATTGATTCTCCCTATATGCTAACAAGCTACACGGGCAAAAGTCCAACCTCAAAACATAAATGGAAAAACAAAAGCCTGTAACACGTTCCCCCTTTAGACAACAAATATATCCTATATTTGTGTTGGACAAGTTTGCTCACCACCAACATAAAACAATTTCCATTTCACAATATAATCAACCACAATGATTCACCTTTACCAATATAAACATGGTGTCAACAATTAAAAATAGGAAAAACAACTTGTTTTCTCACTAGCTTCTAGAAATCTCGTCTTCCTGAAACTCACTAGCTTCTAGAACTCTCGTCTTCCTGAAACTCACTAGATTCTAGAACTCTCGTCTTCCTGAAACTCACTAGATTCTAGAACTCTCGTCTTCCTAAAACTCACTAGATTCTAGAACTCTCGTCTTCCTAAAACTCACTAGCTTCTAGAACTCTCGTCTTCCTAAAACTCACTAGCTTCTAGAACTCTCATCCCCTTGGAACGAGCCCAAACAAAACTCATCCCCAATACAAAGAACCGTGCAGTCAAAATAAATTGTGATCCATGGTAACGCACTGGCTAAACGCAAAACACAAATATTTTTGACTGCCCACCTTTGAGACAATCAGCATCCAAGTTGTCCTTACCACAGACATGTCTGATTTCAAGAGGAAACTCCTGCAATATCCGTAGTAACTTTCCACCTTCTCTCTCTTTTCAGGGTTCACTAGATAGGCATGTTGTTGGATCGGGGCCCAGTCCCCAATGTCATGCTCTAGTACATTTGAGTTGGCACATCTGAGAATTAACCCTAATATTCTAAAAGTAGGGCAACAATGTCAATATAATTGTACCAAAAATTGTCAGTTGGTTGCATGAATAAATATCACTACCAAATGTTACATGAAATGTAAATATGAAATATTTGATTGCATAGTCTTATTTTCAATGGCTTTTCAATTACATTTTGCTAGGTGTGATAGCCCCAATGTCAAAACACAGTTTTAACGTCTCCAAATCAATAACCAATATGCAGGAACAGTTTGGGATAAATTGAAAGCCTAAACATGTGCTATTTAAACAAACATCTGCCACAATAATCATATTACTTGTAATTTTTTTAAAACAATCACCTTATAAACTGCACAAGCACCAGAAACGCTGTTGTTTTGACAAGTAGAAGAAAAATCACGGATATCAATTAGGGAGGAAATCAGGTTGTATGTGCTGTTGAAACTAACACAACTAAAAACATGGAAATGGGAGATATATTTCACCTCACTGGTTAGAGGACAACCTACAGAAGACAGTCAGCTACATGTTGGAATGATGCATTTAAATGTAGGGTCGCTAAACAAAGGAACACAACACTTATTTGTCATCACTCATCGATATCATGTTGAAATCAATTGTGCCGACAGGAGGGAGATGAGGTTGCACGTCCTGTTAAAACTAACAGCTCAAAAATAACTCCTCCATGTATGTATTTTCTGATGTTTGATCAGAGATCTTTTATCAGAGTACCTCTTGTCACACTGAACACAGCTATAAGGTTTCTCTCCTGTGTGTGTTCTCTGGTGTGATGTCAGCTTGTCAGATCTACCAAAACTCTTCCCACATTGACCACAGCTATAAGGTTTCTCTCCTGTGTGTATTCTCTGGTGCAATGTCAGATGGCCAGATCTAGTAAATCTCTTCCCACATTGACCACAGCTATAAGGTTTCTCTCCTGTGTGTTTTCTCTGGTGTACTGTAAGATTGCTAGATTTAGTAAAACTCCTCCCACATTGAACACAGCTATAAGGTCTCTCTCCTGTGTGTATTCTCTGGTGCAATGTCAGATGGCCAGATGTAGTAAAACTCTTCCCACATTGAATACAGGTAAAAGATTTCTCTCCTGTGTGGATTCTCTGATGAATTTTAATGCCTGCTGAGGAGGTGAAACTCTTCCCACAGTCAGAGCAGCAGTGAGTTCTCTTCCCTGTGTGTCTCTGCAGGTGTTTATTGAGGTGTCCTGATCTGGAGAGACTCTTCTCTCCCTCTTCAGCATCATGAGGTTGTTGAGGCTCCCCAGAGGATCCACGATAGTCACGTCTCTCTCCTGTGTGAACAACAAAGTCAGACAGATGATTAAAGGCCCACAACAGCGATAATCCAGGGTAAAGATTGATGCCAACAGCATAGCCATGATGTTGTACAACAATTGATGTCTGTAATGAATGTTAAAATTGTCTTAAAATGAGCAAGAAGTCATATTTTGTCTTGTTTTCACATTAGTAGTAACATCTAAGATTTTAGACTAGAAATAAGTTATTCATGTTGTTGAAACTCTAAGCAGTGTGGTATAAGACTTTTGGTCTACAATACAGGCCCCTTTGTGTTTGTGTGGCACGAGGGCAATTTGATTGCATAAACTCCTCCATGCTAATGAGGAAACCACTAGTTATGAATGTCGTATATCTGGTGTGACAAGAGATTAAAAGAATCTGCCCACTCCATCAAGCAATGGGGACAGCAACACAGGGCATTCACGGGACCTCATGGAACCATGGACCACACCTGCAGAAACTGAACAACAGGGGGAAGCAGAGGAGATACCTATCATAGACTTCTCCCAGCTGACGCTTGACATGCCACCTACGCCGCCTCAAGTGGTAGAAACAACCAGCTGGTATCATTAAGTAGAATCAGCCAACAGTAACACGAAAGCAGCAGAATGGGAGTTAGTAGTGCATGACCTAGATTTAGAATAAGAAGCTTCCATTTAGACACAGGTCTAAGATGACATAATAAGCAATCTACCATCCCAGTGTAAGCACTCAGTGTAAGCAATCTACAGTCCCCGAGTAAGCACTCAGTGTAAGCAATCTACAGTCCCCGAGTAAGCACTCAGTGTAAGCAATCTACAGTCCCCGAGTAAGCGGCCGGTGCAAGCAGCAGGGCAGTGTCAGTGTGAAAGTGTGGTTTAGCCACAGCTCCAGAAACTTGCGAACTTACCCTGTAAAAAGGTATATAAAGAGAACAGAGATCATAAGAGAGGCATGATCCTCACTGACATATGAGACAGACTTCATATGGAGAATCCTCATAGGTAAATTTACTATTGCACTATACGCTTTTTGTTAGACGAGAACCATATTTGAAACACAGGGGTCTTGACACCTCTTGATCACAGACAAAGCGGCAGTAAAACAGTGAGACATCAAGTACAGATGTGATTAGCAATACAAGGAAACAGCCAAGTACCAGTTACAATATATTGAGTCCATACACAGAGTTGGAAGTGTATTAGGATATTGGAATTCGGAATCTAGCGTTAGTGCTGTGAGAATACCAATTACCAATTAAAGAATATTTGGGGCAGCAGGGTAGCCGAGTGGTTGGAGCGTTGGACTAGTAACCGAAAGGTTGCAAGTTCGAATCCCCGAGCTGACAAGGTACAAATCTGTCGTTCTGCCCCTGAACAGGCAGTTAACCCACTGTTCCTAGGCCGTCATTGAAAATAAGAATTTGTTCTTAACTGACTTGCCTAGTAAAATAAAGGTAAAATAAAAAACTGTCATTGTGTGTCAAAATATATACCAATACTAGTTTCCAAGTGACTACTAGCTGACGAGCATAATAACCAATAGAAGAAGTTATTAGGTATTGATATATATAGAGGTAAAAGAAACTTGAAGGTAAGGAAATACAGGAGGAATCCATAACACTCAGAATATTTAAATAGGAGTATATCTATCCAAGGCCTCATACTAGACCGGAAAATAAGGGAGTGACAACGTGAACGAAGGAACAAACCCAACTCACGCGAAGGGCCATTACGAAGAAATAGAAGGGTTGGTAGGGCCGCACGGCTAGGCCCTTGTTACACCGCAGTAACTAAAATCCTAAAGTCCTCTGCCCAGCCAGAAGACGGGGTAGAGGCATTTGCTGCAGGTATAAGGCAAAAGTCAGCAACTGTGACAGACAAAATGAGAGAATGTACTATATAGCCTAGAAACCTGGTTAAACTATCATTATGACATCATGGATTAATTCTAGAATATACTATATAGCCTAGAAAACTGGTTAAATTATCATTATGACATTATGACACCAGTCCTTGTATTGAATTCAGGGGGAGGGACTGAGCTGAACTCAAACCTGGGTCCAGCGACTGTCAAGTCAACACCTTATAACTGTTACGCCAAGATGTCTGAACTTCTTGACGAGGTCGCTAGGTGTTGGGTTATGGTTTCTACAATATCGTTCTCTATGAATTTGAGAGTGGTTACACTTCTCCTTCCCCCATCCCTCAGCTGTTAACCAAGTCTCTGGGCAGCCATTTTGTTGCTGTTTAAAAACCCCACACAACCCAGCAATCTGCAGTTCAAACAATAACAAATCTGTCATTCCACCACTATTTTGGTAATAAAATTATTATGGTTTGGATAAATGTAACTACAGACAGACCTATGGATGCAAGGACTGACCATCCATGATATCAACATTATAGTTTTAACCATGTTGAGGCAGCAGGGTAGCCTAGTGGTTAGAGCGTTGGACTAGTAACCGGTTGCAAGTTCATATCCCCGAGCTGACATTTTGAGGCGATACAGTGTTTATTTACATTGTTTCTAAACATTAAAGTAAAAAAAGCTTATTCTGGGTTCTGATGGGGTACAACAGTTGAACTAAGCTCATGAAGCATGTGTTATATTCTTCAAGAATCAATGGCTATAAATAAATTATTTAAAAGTCATAACATGAATGTAGCAATTGCAGATTTCTGCTTTAACACCAAACATCTGTTCAACAACTGCAGAGTTTGTGCCTCTGTTGTTAAGACAGTACTTACTAGTGTTAGTCAGGTTACGGTTTCTCAAAATCACATTTTGGCTAAATTCATCATTAGAACCATTGGAAGCCTTAAGATGCATTCGGAAAACCGGGCCCAGATATCCAGGTTCCTCTTCTTCCTCCTTTTTCGATGTAACAGTCATCTCTCTCTCCTCCTCTTTCACTCTATAAACTGCATCCTCCTCTCGTTTTACTGTAACATCCTCCTCCTTTTTCACTCTGAACGCGTCTTCCTCTTCTTTCACAGTAACGGCCTCTACTTCTTGTTTTACTGTGATATCTACTTCTTGTTTTACTGTGATATCCACCTCTTCTTTAGCAGAAGGAGAGTAGCTTAGTGACCGCATGGTCGCGGATGTTAGCTATGCTAATGCTAACTTAACCAGACTGCTAGCTGACTAATAACAACAACGCCGTAAATATTAAATTAAATCGGATAACTAACTAGACAAAAGAAGTGTGTTTAAAATACAGTGGCTAATAAACACGAAAGCGTCTGAAGAGCTTTACTGGTTCAGCTTTTTTGTCTAGCAAGCTACCGAGGTGGATAACTTACTGTTGCTGTTGAAAGAAGCGTTCCGTCCACTAGATTATACGTCACACCAACAGCATAACCTTAAAGTCTCAGACCGCCATCTGCTGACTGGAGTGGGTAACGCAGTTGAGTAAAATGTATATTTTATTATCAGACAAAAAGTTAAAGGGTAGGAATCAGGGACATCGCTAGAACTAAAATGTATATTAGCCCCCACTAAATAAATCAATATCAGTCCATATATTTTTTCTGTGATTTATTTTTTTCGTCAACCGTTCCATCGCATTTTAAAAGTCCTACCGGTTCGGCACTAGGACCGGGGGAGGCTGCTGCTACACTAGTGACTGTTAGACTTTCTTCAGCAAAGATGGCAGACAGAAATACTAGGAGAGAGGGGTACCCCTACACAGACAAGAAATGGATCAAAGATGGCCAGCACACCAGGCTGTCATTTTGTAAAACAGTGGATGTATAGAATCTAGCTAGCTGAAAAATGTACTGCAAATTGAATGTGCAATTTTGTAAGCTTAACTTGCTGATATTTGCCATGCAGATAGATGAAATTGCGTAGATTGCTATGTTCTTGTTATTCTTGTTCTTGCTTATTATGCAGTGGATGATTAAAATCCCTGTATGCCCATGGATGTGTAGCTAGCTATCTAGCCGATCTGTGTATGGACCCAAACGTTTGGTATACATATTAGTTCAGAACCTAGCTATGAACCTCAGCTATCATAGCCAGTTGCATCAACTTCAAAACAGCCTGAATGACATTAATGAAGCCTATGGATTGAGTAGAATATAATATCATGTTTTGCCAAGGATTCAAGTCAAATATACATGTAGTTATTACTATGCATGAGATCCCCACATTGTAGCCTGTACATTTAATATATTCACTGATCATGTACTCTACCTTGGCAAATTAATGTGCAGTTTAGGTATGAATGTCTTTGAGGTGATCAAATTCCTGTCTTTGAGTGAGTTTTAGGATTCTATTGAAATATATATATATTTTTTTTTAATAATACGATTGTATATTATTATTTAGAAATACGTGTTTTTTCTTGTTTTTAATTGTTGACAGCCAGTAGACACCATGTTTATATTGTAGAAGCATTGTAGTTGATTATGTGAAATGGACGTTTTCTGTTGGGGGTGAGCAACCATGTCCAACAAAAATATAGGATATATTTGTTGTCTAAAGGGGGAAGGTGTTACAGGCTTTGGTCTTTCCATTTATGTTTTGAGGTTGGACTTTAGCACGTATAGCTCGTTAGCACGGAGGGTGCACTGATTGGTACCACCTCATTAGTCAGTATGTGTTTCACCTGAGCTGGTCCAGGTTCTATTTAAGAGTGTCTGGCCCAGTGTTCCAGTTGTCTTGATAGATGTGGAGAGTCAACACCTTCAGTTGCTCCACCTTTTTGGGTTAAAGATGTTTTCACTTCAGGTTGTAGCTTCTTTCTGAAGAGAGCTTTTTTTCTTCTTCAAAAAAAAATAAAAATAATGAATACAAACAAGCAAACCTGGTCGGTTCCGGGGATTGGTATAGCAAATACCGTAAGATTTTCATGGACTGAAAAGGAGATGGAACCTTGGGGCAGGGAAACTTTTGGAAGGACCATATTGATGGGATGCCTCAGGATAGAGGTGAAGGAAGTGCTCTGCCTTCAAGGGAACCCGAATGAGAAGGCTTTCGATGTGACGTTTCACAAAGAAGAAAAACATGATGAAGTAATGAAGATGGCAAAGGAAGCGGAGAAAACGGGACCCCTGTGCCATTATGCGGTGACCAGCCTTGCGAAGAACAACTTCAGGGTGGTCACCGTAACCATGTACAATCCGCATGTGAAAGATGAAGAGGTGAGGGCCTTTCTGGGGAGGTACATGGACAATGTCTCCTCAGCGAGGTACCTCAGGGACTCCCTGGGTTTCTGGAACGGGAGAAGAGGGTTCCAGGCGTTACTCAGGGAGTCCCCGAAGAGTGTGGATGGCTACCTCCATCCTCCGGCGATGTTCTCCCTGGGGGCTGACAGGGGAACACTCTACTATGCACGTCAGCCCCCGTTCTGCAGGCGTTGTATGGCCTACGGCCATATCCTGGCCTCGTGCAGCGCCAAGAAATGTCGTTTTTGTGGGTCGGAAGAGCACGAGGCCAAGGAGTGTGACGAGCCCAAAGCTTGCCACGGGTGTGGCTCAAGAGCACACCTGTGGCGTGATTGCCCGGCTCGTCACAGGTCATACGCGTCTGCAGCTGGGGGGGGAGCGGGGGATGGGGGGAGGAAAGAGAGGACGCATGCGGATTGTACGGATGGCACAGGGGAGAGGACGGAGAAGGACGAAGAAGGGAAGAAGGAAGAGGCGAAAAGAAAGAGGAGAGAAGATGGAAAGAAGGAAAAAGAAGGAGAGATTAAAAAGAAGGTGGAAGAACGTGGAGGAGCAGAGAAGAGGGAGAAGGGGACAGTGGGACGAGAAGGAGTGGAAGGAGTGGAAGAGGGAAGGGGGACAGTGACGGAGAAGGAGGGAGGAGTGGAGGTGGGAGGGGAGGGGGTGGGAGGGGGGGGAGATGGGGGGAAGGAGTGGGGGGACAGCCTGCCAGGCTTCCTCGAGGTCGAAATGAGGGATTTGGTGGAGGGGTTAGTGGGGATGGGACGTTGTGTCTCCCCGCTACCTCCTTCACCAAAGAAGAAAGGGATAAAGAGGGGGAGCTTGGCAGGAAGTGAGAGGGAGGGGGGTGTGGAGGGGGAGGGGGGGGTTAAGAGAGTGGCGGGGGGGGAGGGGAGGGTAATTTGTCCTCCCGGTTTGCCTCAGCCCCTTGCATTTTAGTGGATGACTCCAGTGAGGGGTCGGTGGGTTGTTTGCTAGAGGGATCCCAACTCCTGTTTGGGGAGATGGGGTCCCCTATATGCAGCCCCGAGGCAAACAGGGAGGGGGGGATGGTGGGTGGGGAGGGAGGACCCAACACACTGCCTGGATCATGGGTTGGGATTGAGGACGGGGGGGCGTCAGGAGAGGAGAGGACGTCCCCGCCGGTGGAGATGGACCAGGGGAGCATCGGGTGAGTCTCCTGGTTTTTCTTTGGGTTTTGGGGTTTTTATTTGTTGTAAATAATTAAATGAATAGTTCTGTTTCTTTTTTTAGTCTAAATGTTAGGGGGTTAAGGGATAATGTTAAAAGGAGGGCGGTTTTTTGTTATTTAGAGGGTGTGGGGTTTGATTTCTGTTTTTTACAGGAGGCTCACCTGAGGGATGGTGGGGATGTGTGTAGATTTAAGAGGGAGTGGGATAAGGGGGAATCTTTTTGGGGCATAGGAGGGGTGCACTCAACAGGAGTAGGGATTTTGTGTGGGCATAGAGAGGTTAAAATAGAGAACACTTTTGTAATAATGCAGGGTAGAGTTTTGGGGATAGATGTTAAGTTTAGAGAAGCTAGATATAGGTTAATTGGGGTGTATGGGCCACAGGTGGCGGCAGACAGGAGGGAGATGGTGGACTGTCTGGCGCCCCTGTGTGTTACAAACAGGCACTTGGTGATAGGAGGAGACTTTAATATAGATTTAGGGTTAGGCGGTGATAGCAGTGCAGGTGCCATCTCTGGGCTAATGGCTTGCCATGGTCTGGTTGATGGTGGCCTGCACACTACTCCGGCAATGGTCGGTCCTACATGGCGCAACTCCAGGGGGGTTGCGCGGAGGCTCGACTACATTTTTGTATCCAGGTCTTTGGGTCAGTTGTCTGGGCGGCTGTTGCCTGTTTTCTTCACGGATCACGACGGGGTGTTCCTGCAGGTGGGGTCGCCAGTCTGCCTCTTCGGTAGGGGGTACTGGAAGTTAGATCGGGATATACTGGAGGAGCAGGCTTTCGTTGACGCATTTTTTTGTTTCTTTCGGAGGCTTGACGGCCTCTGGTCCATGTGCGAGGGGGTGTTAGAGTGGTGGGATTTAGTCAAGGGGAGGATAAGGGCTTTTATAATAGGATATTGTAGAAGGAAAAAAAGGGAGGAAAGGAGGGAGGTGGATCGTATCCAAAGGTTAATTGAACTCGAGTACGAGGCAGGCAACCTCGGCGGGTCGATTGACTGGGAGAGATTCGCAGCCCTAAAGGCGCAGCTCAGGGAGCTGCAGGAGCAGAAGGCTCGAGCTTTCCTGGAGCGTGCGCATAGTGGCTTTCTAGAACATAATGAGACTTGTTCCGCTATGTTCTTTAAGTCGGTTAGGGCCAGACAGAGTAGGAAGGTAATGAAGGGAGTTAGGGAAGAAAATGGTAGTATAGTAAGTAAACCAGAGGAAATGGTCAGGGTGACAACTGATCATTTCCAAGGTTTATTTAAGGAAAGGGAAATAGATGTAGAGCAGGGAAACGTGTTTTTAGAACACTTGTCCCGGCGGTTGCCAGAGGACATTAGAGACGTGATGGAGGCCCAGATCTCACTAGAAGAGGTTGAGAGCGCTCTTAGGAGGATGGGAAAAGGGAAGGTGCCTGGGATGGATGGGCTGCCGGCTGAGTTTTACCTCAAGTTTTGGGGTATACTTGGACCAGTGGTTCTCGAAGTCTTGAAGGCCATCCTTGAGACGGGGGTCCCGGGGGGATCAATGGCTGTTGGTGTGCTGTCACTTCTTTATAAGAAGGGGGAAGCAACTGACCTTGGCAACTGGCGGCCATTGACCATGCTGTGCGTAGATTACAAGATTCTTGCAAAGGTTTTAGCAGACCGGTTGCGCACAGCCCTTCCCTACGTCGTCCACGAGGATCAGACGTGCGGGGTAGAGGGCCGCTCTATAAGATGGAACCTACAGTTGATCAGGGATTCCATCGCTTGGGTTGAAGATAGAGGGCTGCCTTTAATGGTAGAAGCGCTAGATCAGGCGAAAGCTTTTGATCGCGTGAATAGATCTTTTCTATTCAGGGTGTTAGGTAGATTAGGATTTGGGGAGAAGTTTATAGGATGGATCCGTACTTTATATGTCGGAGCGGGGTGTCGAGTTAGTGTAAATAGTCACTTAGGTGACGTTTTTGACCTCTCGTCTGGGGTCAGGCAGGGATGCCCACTCTCGGCTCTCCTCTTCGTTCTGTACATGGAGCCTCTGGGGGCTGCCATTAGGGCAGACACAGGGGTGGAAGGCTTGTTGATCCCTGGAAGCGGTGGGCTGCGTGTTAAGATGACGCAGTACGCCGACGACACTTCCTTGCTGTTGTGCAAGGACTCGTGCCTGACAAGGTCCCTTGCCATCTTTGGGGATTTCACCCGAGCGTCGGGAGCAGTTCTGAACCATGAAAGTCTTCCGTCAAGTTTTTCGGAAGATGGCGCGGTAGAACGGATGTGCCTGGGGGGTTATCTCTCTGTGAAGGGGCCCTGAGGATTCTCGGGGTTCATTTTGAGACCTCCGGCTCAGCGACGCTAAACTGGAACATGCGTATCGCAGTGGTACAGAGGAAGCTAGCAATGTGGAAGGCTAGGTATTTGTCTTTTATGGGCAAAGTCCTGGTCCTAAAGGTGGATGTGTTGCCGTCTCTTTTGTATGTGGCGTACATCTATCCATTGCCGGCTTGTCTGAGGAGGCCTCTAGTGAGGCTTGTGTTT
Source organism: Oncorhynchus clarkii lewisi (assembly GCF_045791955.1). Classification (NCBI taxonomy): domain Eukaryota; kingdom Metazoa; phylum Chordata; class Actinopteri; order Salmoniformes; family Salmonidae; genus Oncorhynchus; species Oncorhynchus clarkii. Next base: position 54,996 of record NW_027258099.1, on the reverse strand, counting down.
CAGTTTATGTGGAGTGGCAGGTGCGAGTGGGTCGCCAGGGCACGCATGATCTGTCCCATCGGGGAGGGAGGTAGGGGGGTACCACATTTCCCCCTCAAGCTGGACGCCATTTTTGTTTCTTTCTTGTTGACGGAGCTTGCTCGTCCGGTTATACACCCGTCCGGTTACCTCCTGCGGGTGTTCTTCTCGTATAAGGCGAGAAGCGTAATGGTGTGGTCTAACGCGGGTCCTCGGGCGGAACAGCTGCCGTGGCATTTTGGCCATGCGGCCAAGTGGCTGCGTGCGCACCCCGAGGTTGAAGTTGCCCGAGTAGGTTTAGACCACAGGCACCTGTACGAGGAGGTCAGGCAGGCAGGGAGTCCTGCGCCTGTAGCGGGCATCTCGTCAGTGGTCTGGGAGGGAGTGCAGGCGCGGGGCCTGGACAATAGGCTCAAGGACCTGAATTGGTTGGGCCTCCATAAGCGCTTGCCGGTACGTGCCATCTTGTACCGGTATAGTTTGGTGCAATCCCCCATCTGTCCAAGATCCTCTTGTGGCAGGGAGGAGACTGTGCGCCATGCCTTTTGGGACTGTGCCTTTGCCGGACTAGTCTGGGCTAGGGCACGGGTAATGCTAGGTGTGGTTAGGAGTGATTTTGTTTTGACATGGGCTAGGCTAGAGAGAGGCGTAGGGAGAGCAAAGGGAACGGATAGGGACAGGTTTCTGCTCTGGCTTCTCATGAGTCTCTTTAAAAAGGGACTGTGGGAAGCCAGGCAGAATTTAGTCAAGACAGGGAGAGATTGGGGGGTGGAAGGGATAGTGAGAAGGGTGGAAGGTGATTTGAGGGGGAAGATGAAGAGGGAGGAGAGGAAGTGGGGGAAGCATGCGGCACGGGAGAGGTGGAAAGGGGGTTTAGGGCTGGGAGTGTTAGAGTGAGTTTGGTAAGGGGATAGATTAGGGAAGGGGAGATAGGGAAAGGGTTAGGTATTGGTTAGGTATGACGGGGAGGGACGATGCTCCCCTGAGGTTTGTTTTTGTTTGATGTTTTTGTAAATACAATTAATTAAGAATGAATGAGAATTATGATTTTGTAATAGTATGAATGGTATTGATTGTAATAAATTATTTTAACCACCTTTTTGGTTAAAGATGTTTTCATTTCAGGTTGAAGCTTCTTTCTGAAGAGAGCTTTTTTTTAAAAATCTAAATGTTAGGGGGTTAAGGGATAATGTTAAAAGGAGGGCGGTTTTTTGTTATTTAGAGGGTGTGGGGTTTGATTTCTGTTTTTTACAGGAGGCTCACCTGAGGGATGGTGGGGATGTGTGTAGATTTAAGAGGGAGTGGGATAAGGGGGAATCTTTTTGGGGCATAGGAGGGGTGCACTCAACAGGAGTAGGGATTTTGTGTGGGCATATAGAGGTTAAAATAGAGAACACTTTTGTAATAATGCAGGGTAGAGTTTTGGGGATAGATGTTAAGTTTAGAGAAGCTAGATATAGGTTAATTGGGGTGTATGGGCCACAGGTGGCGGCAGACAGGAGGGAGATGGTGGACTGTCTGGCGCCCCTGTGTGTTACAAACAGGCACTTGGTGATAGGAGGAGACTTTAATATAGATTTAGGGGTAGGCGGTGATAGCAGTGCAGGTGCCATCTCTGGGCTAATGGCTTGCCATGGTCTGGTTGATGGTGGCCTGCACACTACTCCGGCAATGGTCGGTCCTACATGGCGCAACTCCAGGGGGGTTGCGCGGAGGCTCGACTACATTTTTGTATCCAGGTCTTTGGGTCAGTTGTCTGGGCGGCTGTTGCCTGTTTTCTTCACGGATCACGACGGGGTGTTCCTGCAGGTGGGGTCGCCAGTCTGCCTCTTCGGTAGGGGGTACTGGAAGTTAGATCGGGATATACTGGAGGAGCAGGCTTTCGTTGATGCATTTTTTTGTTTCTTTCGGAGGCTTGACGGCCTCCGGTCCATGTGCGAGGGGGTGTTAGAGTGGTGGGATTTAGTCAAGGGGAGGATAAGGGCTTTTATAATAGGATATTGTAGAAGGAAAAAAAGGGAGGAAAGGAGGGAGGTGGATCGTATCCAAAGGTTAATTGAACTCGAGTACGAGGCAGGCAACCTCGGCGGGTCGATTGACTGGGAGAGATTCGCAGCCCTCAAGGCGCAGCTCAGGGAGCTGCAGGAGCAGAAGGCTCAAGCTTTCCTGGAGCGTGCGCATAGTGGCTTTCTCGAACATAATGAGACTTGTTCCGCTATGTTCTTTAAGTCGGTTAGGGCCAGACAGAGTAGGAAGGTAATGAAGGGAGTTAGGGAAGAAAATGGTAGTATAGTAAGTAAACCAGAGGAAATTGTCAGGGTGACAACTGATCGTTTCCAAGGTTTATTTAAGGAAAGGGTAATAGATGTAGAGCAGGGAAACGTGTTTTTAGAACACTTGGGAAGCCAGGCAGAATTTAGTCAAGACAGGGAGAGATTGGGGGGTGGAAGGGATAGTGAGAAGGGTGGAAGGTGATTTGAGGGGGAAGATGAAGAGGGAGGAGAGGAAGTGGGGGAAGCATGTGGCACGGGAGAGGTGGAAAGGGGGTTTAGGGCTGGGAGTGTTAGAGTGAGTTTGGTAAGGGGATAGATTAGGGAAGGGGAGATAGGGAAAGGGTTAGGTATTGGTTAGGTATGACGGGGAGGGACGATGCTCCCCTGAGGTTTGTTTTTGTTTGATGTTTTTGTAAATAGAATTAATTAAGAATGAATGAGAATTATGATTTTGTAATAGTATGAATGGTATTGATTGTAATAAATTATTTTAACCACCTTTTTGGTTTGCTTCCTGTCTGTAAGTTTGGTGTGGGTTTTTCTTTTGTTTCCCTCTTCTTGGGCAGATTTAGTGGGTCTCATGGTGGGTGTCTTATGTCCCAGTTGTTGTTACTAGTCAACTTCCAGTGGACACCCCCATAGTGTCTTTCAGAGCCCCTCCTAAAAAAACAAGCTAATATTTTGGGTTGGATATTCCATCCAATTAATATTTCAATCAATGGAATTTCCTTAATGTTCATTAGTCTTTCAGTTGTTAATCTTCTGTTTGTTGTGTACTAAATATTTTAGTTTATTTTCATTTTGTGTTTTTCCTGTGAATCCATTGTGTTGCATCCATGTCTAAAATGTGCTGTATAAATAAAGCTTGATTTGATTTCAACAAATGAACCCAAAGACTGACCAATCATCAGACTCTTGGTCCCTCTTAGTATGAAAAACAGTATCAATCCCACTTTTCCAGCCTGCTGAAGGCGTGGTGGCGTGGTAAACACCACCCCCGGCTCTACCAGGGGCTTGAGGTGGTCTCCCACAGCTCTGCTTATGTCATGTTCTGTGGCCTTGCCGTTCCATTTCTTGACTGCCCCTGCAACACAGAAACACATTTAGTCATATTATATAAAACACTCAAAGTAATGGATATGGAGCATCTACAGCCTCAGTTACACCTGGCACCTAAATGTGACTTCTGTCATCTGATCACTCCAAACTGCATTAGGTTCAGATCTACCAGGATGGGCCTTTGACAGTCTGGATGCAGTCAGGCCACTGAATATAAACAAGCAACGTAAAGAGGTGGGGGGAATGAGTGGGGAAAAGTACATTCTACACAAATGACCATAATAGCAAAGAACAAATGCATGTGCCTGAGGGGAAATTAACTTTCATACAGCCAAAAGGGGTGGGAAATTACACCAATATCAGTGGTCAATTTGCACTAACGTAAATAAACATGGATGATGGAACATATTACCTTTTGCTTACGTGATGAACCGCCAAGGGGACATAAATATTTACCATCTGTGACCTCTCACCTCTGGCTGTAGAAGTGTTCTTCCTAACCAGTCCCTCAACAGCTCTCTGACTGAGCTCCACCCTCACTGGGTCTTCAGAGGAGAGGAAGGCTGAGGAGGGATGGAAGGATGAATGGATCAGTCAGTCAATAAAGTATAGAGCTGCTGTCTGACAAAATCACTATTTTAGTAGTTTATTAAAGGAAATAAGGCTTTATGACTGCTGAATACCAACTATTAATCACATAGATCATGTATTTTCAGGTAGAGATAGATCCTTGGGAAGTCACTAGCCCGTTGAAGTTGACATTTACAATGGTTAAGGTAGGGTTGAGGGTAGGTATGTCCCAAGGATCCCAGATAACATTGACCATTGTGCATTCTTCTGTCTCTTTTACATAGCAGGTGATGGGTTCTGACTTCTGAACTTGAAAAAATGAAATATCCGTATAATGTGAAATTGAATGAAATAATAATGTATGTTGATGCTAATATGATGTCCAATATTCCATGATGTTTCTATATGATAATAACAGCCTAATATATTTAATATGACATACACTATTTTTTTAACAGTTTCACTGATTAATTTTAATTAACTTAATTATTATGATTCAACATCAGTTCACCGTCTCACCTCATACTGTATTGGAGCAGCAGCCGCTGACTGCCCAGTTCAACATCAGTTCACCGTCTCACCTCATACTGTATTGGAGCAGCAGCAGCTGACTGCCCAGTTCAACATCAGTTCACCGTCTCACCTCATACTGTATTGGAGCAGCAGCAGCTGACTGCCCAGTTCAACATCAGTTCACCGTCTCACCTCATACTGTATTGGAGCAGCAGCAGCTGACTGCCCAGTTCAACATCAGTTCACCGTCTCACCTCATACTGTATTGGAGCAGCAGCAGCTGACTGCCCAGTTCAACGTCATTTCGTTGATGCTAATCATCATGTTTTGAATCTGAGAGTAAAGAGATCCGATTACAACTCTAAAAATGAAGGGTTCAACTGGAGTTGTTCTCAGATCCCCTAAGAACCGCAGGGTTCTTGGTCAATGAAAAACAGCCCCAAAAGGTTCTTCAAAGAACTTGTTAGAAGGTGGGTTCATCGAGGAACCTCCGTTGTTGCTGGACTTTTTCCGGGAACTTCGCAATTACAACTGAAAACGACGGTGACATCTTTGGATGCGACAACAAGTTAAAAAGGTTAAGTTGGGTTGATGTTTGGCTCTGAATATGTCTAGAAATAATAACTATAATAATATAACATACTAATAATGAATAACGAAGACAATGATGGTTTTCTGTGAATATCTTCCGTAACGTTACTATAGTTAATTACCGTAAATTTTAGAAAGCCGGGTTTGATCGTCGGCGTTGTATGAGCTACAGTACAGTACCGTTATCTAGCTAGATAACGTTGTGTCCTAACTAGGCACAACAAGGTTTGGATTATTTCCCTCAACTATATTTGTTCCCATATATTGTATATATTTTCCATAAAGCCAACATGGCTTTACACTCTATGTACAATACTATCCCATTTTGGAAACGTTACATGTACAATGCTTTCCCATTTTGGAAACGTTACATGGACAATACTATCCCATTTTGGAAAAGTTACATGTCCGCGTTAATGATCTTAATTATCTTTTCAGAACTTCTCAGAAATTAATCAAGTCCATGGAATGGATATAGACAAAAAGAGAATTCAATTACTAGCAGAGGTAGAGAGGCGAGGCAGGGGGGAGGACATCATCCTGCTATTTTGACAGTCCCTGAAGGAAAATACAGAAGAGGGATTTGCTCTTATTCCTTCCCTTCCTCTAATGTATTTTGTAATAAAATTAGCAAGTGTAGTAAGATCAATGCTTTACTAGGACTGGAGACCACAGCAGCGATTCTGCTCTTGTCCTACCTCTTCAGGACCCGAGTGGCCTTTATGTCCGTGCCATGGTATGCTTATGCACCATTCATCTGTTTCTTCATAAACATAGGTGTGCATGCTTATATAAAACTACAGCTGAACATTTGTTATGGTCTTTGTTAGTTGTATGTGTATTAATCTTTTCTTACTTTTGTTGACACAGATTTCACCGCTCTTCACTCCTTTACTGCACATCGGCGGAAATCCATTTCACCATGAGAGTGAAATCCCGCTGGCCTTTGATGGGGAGGACGTCCCCAAGAGACTTGGGGCTCTGCTTCGGCTGTATTTTTTAAAATTTCCCTTAAATTTCCCAAAAATGTCAGAAAAACACTTCTGTTATTAAGTTACTGTGTTCTGGGGATAGCAGAAGTTGGGTGAAGTTACCAGGGCCAGTCATAAAGATGGCAAACTTCCTAACATAACTAGGTGAATATGATATACACACTAAAGCTGAAAATTCTGCATTTATTACCAAGTCTACCATGTTGTTAGTTTACCTATGATTCATTTTTAATGTATGTTGTTTTTATTGTACATCATCATTTAAAAAAAATGTTGTTGGGTAAATTGTTTTGTAAATATTAATTCACATTTGTCGTGCCACTAAATAAACAATGAATTATTTAAGTCAATATTGTCAATATTATTATAATATGTTTTTATAATGGAGGGAAGGTGGACAGGGAGTTAAAAAATGAACCCCAAAGGTTCTTTGAGGAACCATGATAAGGGGTTCTTCAAATGACATATAGGGGTTCCCACAAAAGGTTCTTCAAATAACTTTTTTAGCTTTTTGTCTGAAAGTTATTTTCTCAACTGCGATACCAACTCCAGTCAGCAGATGGCGATGTGTGTCTTTCAGGTGATTCTGCCACTGTGACGTATAATCTAGTGGATGGGACGCTCCTTCAACATCAACAGTTAGTCAGACACTTTGGTTCACTCAAACTTGATGGAAAAAAGGTTTATTCAATAAATCTAGCAACTCCTCTCATACTGGGAAGACCCCCACAGGCCTTAAGGGCAGTTTTATAGTTTCATCCTTAGGGTAACTTACCGTACGTAAGTGGACACACTCCCATCAGTTTCTGAGACAACTGCACAGACTTTGCAGACTGTTTAATAATGCTTAAACCTCATCTTTATCAAATTATCCATTAAAGATACCAACTTAAAACCTACGTTTGTCTACATACGGGTTGCTTAAATTATATCTAATTATATTCCGAGTTTTACTTTATCAAATCTCTAGTAATCATTAAACACACATACAATTCATAATATGTTCATATATTCACAGAATCCATATAAAAATAAATTCTTAGCTACTCACGAAAATCATTCAATTGGCTTTTTCAAGGACTCTCCATAGCTACACAGCAGCTCTCCAAACATAATCCCAGCAGAATAAAAAAAATAACTTTTGTTTCTCAGACAAAGACCACGGGATCCTCAACTGTTCTCTAAACCTCCCAGGAACTATAGACCTTCCGCTGCTTTCTAAAATATCATCCCGTTTATTATCTAATTTTCAATAATCTGACTAAGCATATTTCTATATGTTACTATCCAAACATCAGATTAAGACTCATTTCCACATCCACACAACTCTCATATCAGTCACACAATGCTATTCCCAAACATACCTAATCAATTAGTTTTTCAACAATATTGTTAACTGCAGGAATATTTTCACATTTCTATCTCATGGTTAGTTCCTAGGATAAAGCAACTCATACATTTATACTCAGAGCCTCCTGACTGGGCCCTGTTTACACCTCCACACAGGAGTACACACTCTGAGCCTCCTGCCTGGGCCCTGTTTACACCCCCACACAGGAGTACGCACTCAGATCCTGACTCGGCCCTGTTTACACCTCCACACAGGAGTACACACTCAGATCCTGACTGGGCCCTGTTTACGCCTCCAAGGTGCCCCCTCACATAGGAATACACACTCAGAGCCTACGAGGATTTTCTAAAAACTCACTTTTAAAAAAACTAGGTGTATAGAATCTGCTCGCTGCCTCTCAGGTCTAAGGTGGGTCCATCTGCTCCGTTCCCAAAGTGTGGTCTCCATGAGATTCCAAGTTTGAGGGATCCCTCGAGGACGATTTACCCAGGTCGTCAGGAGCGGTCACCTAGTCAAGATTCACATTGCAAAATGTGGTTGTTAATTTAATATCAAATGAGAAACAAACTTATCACACAAGTCAGATTTATTCTTATTAAACTAAATCTTTATTCACTTAATAAGGGAGCAGGTCAATACAACACACACATATAAAGTGAATCAATTGAGTGCTCTACGATAATATTGGCTGGTCAACAAATCACCCCCAGATGATTCGTTGAGAGCCACGAGACAAAAGTACAAAGGTCTTTTATAGCTAAGATACACCCATTTCAACCTATATGACCAACAACAGATGTATACAACGGGTCACAAGGTTAAGATTTGTATGAAAGGTACTTATAATTCTCAGCAGACAGTATCTGCTGTCTGGCCCTGGGGTCATCTCTCCCTGGTACCATATAGAACAGAAACATTAACTCTTAATCTGGAATACTGTCTCTTTAGGTTTTAATCACCCAAAAGACATTGTAAATCTCCTGTCAGTGTTTCCTCCCAGAGGCCCATCCTCAGTAGAACACAGACACAATAGTTCTAAGAAACCTCTATTCTGTTACATAAAACAACCATTTGATGCAATAAAAGTACAGTAACATAATGTTGAAGTTTTGCTCTCACAGTGTCCACTGAAAGTTGACTAGTAACAACAACTGGGACCTAAAAGACACCCACCATGAGACCCACTAAATCTGCCCAAGAAGAGGCAAACAAAATAAAAACCCACAACAAACTTAAAAACAGGAAGCAAACCAAAACGGTAGTGCAACTAAAGGTTTTGATTTGTCACATCTATCAAGACAACTGGAGCACTGGGCCAGACACTCTTAAATAGAACCTGGACCAGCTCAGGTGAAAAACCTTCTCACTAACGAGATGGACAAGCCAGCACAGGTGTAACACATACTGACTAACGAGGTGACACCAATCAGTGCGTCCTACATGCTAACGAGATAGACGTGCTAAAGTCCAACCTCAAAACATAAATGGAAAAACCAAAGCCTGTATCACCTTCCCCCTTAAGACAACAAACATATCCTATATTTTTGTTGGACACGTTTGCTCACCACTAACAGAAAACAACTTCCATTTCACATTATAATCAACTACAATGCTTCACCTTCACCAATATAAATATGGTGTCTACTGGCTGTCAACAATTAAAAACAAGAAAAAACACCTATTCCTAAATAATAATAAACAATTATGTTATTTTTTTCTCCTTTTTCTTTCTATAGAATCCTACAACTCACTAGCTTCTAGAACTCTCTTCTTCCTAAAACTCACTAGCTTCTAGAACTCTCGTCTTCCTAAAACTCACTAGCTTCTAGAACTCTCATCTTCCTAAAACTCACTAGCTTCTAGAACTCTCGTCTTCCTAAAACTCACTAGCTTCTAGAACTCTCGTCTTCCTAAAACTCACTAGCTTCTAGAACTCTCGTCCTCTTGGAACGAGCCCAAACAAAACTCAAATCAAAATTGTATTAGTCACATGCACCGAATACAACAGTGAAATGCTTCCTTATGAGCCCCTAACCAACAGTGCAGTTTCAATACGGAAAAGAATAAGAGATAAAACTCCAAATAAACACACTGGCTCAACACAAAGCACAAATCTTTTTGACTGCCCACCCCAGAGATAATCAGCAACCAAGTTTTCCTTACCACGGACATGTCTGATTTCAAGAGGAAACTCCTGCGATATCCGTAGTAACTTTCCACCTCACTGCGGAGCTTCTTTCTCTTTTCAGGGTTCACTAGATAGGCATGTTGTTGGATCTGGGCCCAGTCCCCAATATCATGCTCTAGAACATTTGGTTTATGACATGTGAGAATTAACCCTGATATTCTAAAAACAGGGCAACAATGTCAATATAATTGTACCAAAAATTGTCATGTTGGTTGCATGAATAAATATCACTACCAAATGTTACATGAAATGTAAATATGAAATATTTGATTGCATAGTCATATTTTCAACGTCTTTTCAATATAATTTTGCTTGGTGGGATAGCCCTATGTCAAAACACAGTCCAAATCAATAACCAATATGCAGTTTGGGGATAAATTGAAAACCTAAACATAACATGTGCTATTTACACAAACATCTGCCACAATAATCACATTACTTGTATTTTTAAAACAAGCTCCTTATAAACTGCAGAAGCACCAGAAACACTGTTGTTTTGACAAATAGCAATAAATCACTGATATCGATTAGGGGGGAAATTAGGTTGTACGTGCTGTTGAAACTGACACAACAAAAAAACACATGGAAATGGGAGATATATTTTACCTCCCTGGTTAGAGGACAACCTGCAGAAGAGTCAGCTACATTTGGGAGTGATGCATTAAATTTAGGGGTCGCTAAACAAGGGAATGCAACACTTATTTGTCATCACTCATCGATATCATGCTAAAAAAAATTGTGAGAGAGGAGAGAGATGAGTTTGCAAGTCCTGTTAAAACTAACAGCTCAAAAACCACACGGAATCTGGGAGTACATCCCTGGGAGTACATCCCTGGTTAGAGGACAATTTGTAGAAAACAGCACGCCACATTTTGAAGTGTTGCATTTTGATTCAAGTGGGTCACCAACGTGGTAAGTGTAACACAACTCCTAATTGTCCCTAGAATTTCTAAGCAAACAGCTGGAGGCAGGGCTTTCTCCTGTAGATCTCCATTTTAATGGAATGGTCTGCCTATCCATGTGAGAGACGCAGACTCGGTCTCAACCTTTAAGTCTTTACTGAAGACTCATCTCTTCAGTAGGTCATATGATTGAGTGTAGTCTGGCCCAGGAGTGTGAAGGTGAACGGAAAGGCTCTGGAGCAACGAACCGTCCTTGCTGTCTCTGCCTGGCCGGTTCCCCTCTCTCCACTGGGATTCTCTGCCTCTAACCCTATTACAGGGGCTGAGTCACTGGCAAACTGGTGCACTTTCATGCCGTCCCTAGGAGGGGTGCGTCACTTGAGTGGGTTGAGTCACTGACGTGATCTTCCTGTCTGGGTTGGCGCTCCCCCTTGGGTTGTGCCGTGGCGGAGATCTTTGTGGGCTTTACTCGGCCTTGTCTCAGGATGGTAAGTTGGTGGTTGAAGATATCCCTCTAGCAGTGTGGGGGCTGAGCTTTGGCAAATGGGTGGGGTTATATCCTTCCTGTTTGGACCTGTCTGAGGGTATCATCGGCCACAGTGTCTCCTGACCCCTCCTGTCTCAGCCTCCAGTATTTATGCTGCAGTAGTTTATGTGTCAGGGGGCTAGGGTCAGTTTGATATATCTGGAGTACTTCTCCTGTCTTATCCGGTGTCCTGTGTGAATTTAAGTATGCTCTCTCTAATTCTTTCTTTCTCACTCTCGGAGGACCTGAGCCCTAGGACCAGGCCTCAGGACTACCTGGCACGATGACTCCTTGCTGTCCCCAGTCCACCTGGCCGTGTTGCTGCTCCAGTTTCAACTGTTCTGCCTGCGGCTATGGAACCCTGACCTGTTCACCGGATGTGCTACCTGTCCCAAACCTGCTGTTTTCAACTCTCTAGAGACAGCAGGAACGGAAGAGATACTCTTAATGATCGGCTATGAAAAGCCAACTGACATTTACTCCAGAGGTGTTGATCTGTTGCACCCTCGACAACTACTGTGATTATTATGATTTGACCATGCTGGTCATTTATGAACATCTTGGCCATGTTCTGTTATAATCTCCACCCGGCACAGCCAGAAAAGGGCTGGCCACCCCTCATAGCCTGGTTCTTCTCTAGGTTTCTTCCTAGGTTTTGGCCTTTCTAGGGAGTTTTTCCTAGCCACCGTGCTTCTACACCTGCATTGCTTGCTGTTTGGGGTTTTAGGCTGGGTTTCTGTACAGCACTTTGAGATATCAGCTGATATAAGAAGGGCTTTATAAATACATTTGATTTGATCCGAACTCTTTTTTTGTTTGTCAATTTTTGTTAAATCACATAAATAGTACTCTTCCATTTCAGAGCCTGGATTATTCCCCATTATGCTAATATCCATAACATGTTGATATCAATTCATAAGTGGGCACATGTTTAGGCTTCTACATTGTGAAATCATTACAATACTCCTACTACAATGTAAAACAATTCTACATTGTGACATTAATTCATTGAAATCATGAAACTACTACTTCATGTATGTATTTTCTAATATTTGACCAGAGATCTTTTATCAGATTATCTCTGGTCACAGCTATGAGATTTCAATCCTGTGTGTTCTCTGGTGTTGAGTCAGATGGCCAGATTGAACAAAACTCTTCCCACATTGACCACAGCTATACGGTTTCTCTCCTGTGTGTATTCTCTTGTGCACTGTCAGAACTCCAGATCGACTAAAACTCCTCCCACATTGACCACAGCTATAAGGCTTCTCTCCTGTGTGTGTTCTCTGGTGTAGAGTCAGACCGCCAGATGAAGTCAAACTCTTCCCACATTGATCACAGCTATAAGATTTCTGTCCTGCATGTGTTCTCTGGTGCACTGTCAGACCTCCAGGTCGACTAAAACTCCTCCCACATCGACCACAGCTATAAGGTTTCTCTCCTGTGTGTGTTCTCTGGTGTTGAGTCAGATGGGAAGTTTGAACAAAACTCTTCCCACATTGATCACAGCTATATGGTTTCTCCCCTGTGTGTGTTCTCTGGTGTAGAGTAAGACTGCCAGATGAAGTAAAACTCCTCCCACATTGACCACAGCTATAAGGTTTCTCTCCTGTGTGTGTTCTCTGGTGTAGAGTCAGGTTGCCAGATGTAGCAAATCTCTTCCCACATTGATCACAGCTATAACGTTTCTCTCTTGTGTGTGTTCTCTGATGAATTTTAATGCCTGATGATGTGAATCTCTTCCCACAGTCAGAGCAGCAGTGAGTTCTCTTCCCTGTGGGTCTCTGCGGGTGTTTATTGAGGTGTTCTGATCTGGAGAGACTCTTCTCTGTCTCCTCAGCATCATGAGGTTGTTGAGGCTCCCCAGCGGATCCACGATAGTCACGTCTCTCTCCTGTGTGAACAAAGTCAGACAGATGATTAAAGGCCCACAAAAGCGGTAATCCAGTGTAAAAGTTGATGCCAACAGCATAGCCATGATGTTGTACAACAATTGATGTCTGTAATGAATGTTAAAATCTTAAATGAGCAAGAAGTCATATTTTGTCTTTCTTGTTTTCACATTAGTAGTAACATGTAAGATTGTAGATTAGAAATAAGTTATTCATGTTGTTGAAACTCTAAGCAGTGTGGTAGAAGACTTTTGGTCTACAATACAGGCCCCTTTGTGTTTTCTAATATTGCGGCACGAGGGCAATTTGATTGCATAAACTCCTCCATGCTAATGAGGAAACCACTAGTTATGGATGTCGTATATCTGGTGTGACAAGTTGAATGAAAAGAATCTGCCCACTCCATCAAGCAATGGGGACAGCAACACAGGGCATTCACGGGACCTCATGGAACCATGGACCACACCTGCAGAAACTGGACAACAGGGGGAAGCAGAGGAGATACCTATCATAGACTTCTCCCAGCTGACGCTTGACATGCCACCTACGCCGCCTCAAGTGGTAGAAACAACCAGCTGGTATCATTAAGTAGAATCAGCCAACAGTAACACGGAAGCAGCAGAATAGGAGTTAGTAGTGCATGACCTAGATTTAGAATAAGAAGCTTCCATTTAGACACAGGTCTAAGATGACGTAATAAGCAATCTACCGTCCCAGTGTAAGCACTCAGTGTAAGCAATCTACAGTCCCCGAGTAAGCACTCAGTGTAAGCAATCTACAGTCCCCGAGTAAGCGCTCAGTGTAAGCAATCTACAGTCCCCGAGTAAGCGGCCGGTGCAAGCAGCAGGGCAGTGAAAGTGTGGTTTAGCCACAGCTCCAGAAACTTGAGAACTTCCCCTGTAAAAAGGTATATAAAGAGAACAGAGATCATAAGAGAGGCATGATCCTCACTGACATATGAGACAGACTTCATATGGAGAATCCTCATAGGTAAATTTACTATTGCACTATACGCTTTTTGTTAGACGAGAACCATATTTGAAACACAGGGGTCTTGACACCTCTTGATCACAGACAAAGCGGCAGTCACACAGTGAGACATCAAGTACAGATGTGATTAGCAATACAAGGACACAGCCAAGTACCGGTTACAATATATTGAGTCCATACACAGAGTTGGAAGTGTATAGAGATATTGGAATTGGGAATCTAGCGTTAGTGCTGTGAGAATACCAATTACAGGAAAGTGACCAAGGGGGCGGAGCATTAAAGGTAATTGAACTATTTTTGCTATTTAGTCAATATTGTTAGAAGTGTTAACGCATTTAAAGTTTTGCAATATTATCTGGCATAGCTTAAAGCATTAAGGATTGATTGAGCATTATTGATGTATTAGGAAACTGTAGAACCATTGAATTGGTTAAAGTGATTGCACTAAAGAATATTTGGGGCACTAGGGTAGCCTAGTGGTTAGAGCGTTGGACTAGTAACCTGAAAGGTTGCAAGTTCGAATCCCCGAGCTGACAAGGTACAAATCTGTTCCTAGGCCGTCATTGAAATTAAGAATTTGTTCTTAACTGACTTGCCTAGTAAAATAAAGGTAAAATTAAAAATTAAAAAATGTCATTGTGTGGACAATAATATATTTTTAGGAGAGTCAAAATATATAACAATACTAGTTTCCAAGTGACTACTAGCTGACGAGCATAATACCCAATAGAAGACGTTATTAGGTATTGATATATACAGAGGTAAAAGAGACTTGAAGGTAAGGAATTATAGGAGGAATCCATAACACTCAGAATATTTAAATAGGAGTATATCTATCCAAGACCTCATACTAGACCGGAAAATAAGGGAGTGACAACGTGAACGAAGGAACAAACCCAACTCACGCGAAGGGCCATTACGAAGAAATAGAAGGGTTGGTAGGGCCGCATGCCTAGGCCCTTGTTACACCGCAGTAACTAAAATCCTAAAGTACTCTGCCCAGCCAGAAGACTGGGTAGAGGCATTTGCTGCAGGTATTAGGCAAAAGTCAGCACCGTGACACTGGTAATGAGGAAACCACTAGTTATGGATGTAGTATATCTGGTCATGAGGAAACCACTAGTTATGGATGTAGTATATCTGGTAATGAGGAAACCACTAATTATGGATGTAGTATATCAGCTAATGAGGAAACCACTAGTTATGGATGTAGTATATCTGGTAATGAGGAAACCACTAGTTATGGATGTAGTATATCTGGTAATGAGGAAACCACTAGTTATGGATGTAGTATATCTGGTAATGAGGAAACCACTAGTTATGGATGTAGTATATCTGGTAATGAGGAAACCCCTAGTTATGGATGTAGTATATCTGGTAATGAGGAAACCACTAGTTATGGATGTAGTATATCTGGTAATGAGGAAACCACTAGTTATGGATGTAGTATATCTGGTAATGAGGAAACCACTAGTTATGGATGTAGTATATCTGGTAATGAGGAAACCACTAGTTATGGATGTAGTATATCTGGTAATGAGGAAACCACTAGTTATGGATGTAGTATATCTGGTAATGAGGAAACTACTAGTTATGGATGTGGTATATCTGGTAATGAGGAAACCACTAGTTATGGATGTAGTATATCTGGTAATGAGGAAACCACTAGTTATGGATGTAGTATATCTGGTAATGAGGAAACCACTAGTTATGGATGTAGTATATCTGGTAATGAGGAAACCACTAGTTATGGATGTAGTATATCTGGTAATGAGGAAACCACTAGTTATGGATGTAGTATATCTGGTAATGAGGAAACCACTAGTTATGGATGTAGTATATCTGGTAATGAGGAAACCACTAGTTATGGATGTAGTATATCTGGTCATGAGGAAACCACTAGTTATGGATGTAGTATATCTGGTAATGAGGAAACTACTAGTTATGGATGTAGTATATCTGGTAATGAGGAAACCACTAGTTATGGATGTAGTATATCTGCCAGGAGCAAAAATGGTGAGCAAAGATTTGTTTTTCACAATGTATTCTGAATGTGAATGGGGGAAAACTCAGGGAAGGAACCTCCATTTCCAGGTTGCTTATGAGTGCATTTCACAGTACTTTGGAGTTTAATTGTAAGGATCGTTTGAATGTCCTGCTTAATATAATGTTTGTGTCATCATCGCAAATCAAAAAACACTTCAACCAGTAAAATGCTTTTTGGTTTTCCATCAACCTGACAATGAGGGTTTGTACACTGTTATCCATATTGGCCCACAACTTCACCGAACAACAAATATACCTGTAATGAACGAAGAAGCCCTTTGGTTGTTGTTGCATGACATACTGTGGGTCAAAAAAAAGTATTTAGTGAGCCACCAATTGCGCAAGTTCTCCCACTTAAAAAGATGAGAGGCCTGTAATTTTCATCATAGGTACACTTCAACTGTGACAGACAAAATGAGAGAATGTACTATATAGCCTAGAAACCTGGTTAAACTATCATTATGACATCATGGATGAATTCTAGAATATACTATATAGCCTAGAAACCTGGTTAAACTATCATTATGACATCATGGATGAATTCTAGAATATACTATATAGCCTAGAAAACTGGTTAAATTATCATTATGACCTCATGGATGGCCAGTCCTTGTATTCATAGTGTAGTGAATTCAGGGAGAGGCCCTGAGCTGAACTCAAACCTGGGTCCAGCGACTGTCAAGTCAACACCTTATAACTGTTACGCCAAGATGTCTGAACTTCTTGACGAGGTCGCTAGGTGTTGGGTTAAGGTTTCTACAATATAGTTCTCTATGAATTTGAGAGTGGTTACACTTCTCCTTCCCCAATCCCTCAGCTGTTAACCAAGTCTCTGGGCAGCCATTTTGTTGCTGTTTAAAAACCCCACACAACCCAGCAATCTGCAGTTCAAACAATAACAAATCTGTCATTCCACCACGATTTTGGTAATAAAATTATTATGGGTTTGGATAAATGTAACTACAGACAGACCTACAGATGCAAGGACTGACCATCCATGATATCAACATTATAGTTTTAACCATGTTGAGGCAGCAGGGTAGCCTAGTGGTTAGAGCGTTGGACTAGTAACCGGTTGCACATCCCCGAGCTGACATGGTACAAATCTGTCGTTCTGCCCCTGAACAGGCAATTAACCCACTGTTCCTAGTCCGTTAATGAAAATAAGAATTTGTTCTTAACTGCTATACAATGTTGATTTACATTGTTTCTAAACATTATAGTAAAAAAAAATATTATTTGGGGTTCTGATGGGGTACAACAGTTGAACTAAGCTCATGAGGCATGTGTTATATTCTTTAAGAATCAATGGCTGTAAATAAATAATTTTAACGTCACAATATGGATGTAGCAATTGCAGATTTCCACCGTAACACCAAACATCAGTTCAACTGCAGAGTTTGTGCCTCTGTTGTTAAGACAGTACTTACTAGTGTTAATCAGGGAACGGTTTCTCAAAACCATCTTACGGTTGAGTTCATCGTTAGAACCATTGGACGCCTTAAGATGCGTTTGGGAAACCGGAACCAGATATCCAGGTTCCTCCTCTTCCTCCTTTTTCGATGTAACAGTCATCTCCTCCCCCTCCTCTTTCACGCCATAAACTACATGCTCTCCTTTCACTGTAACACCATCCTCCTCTTTCACTCTGAAAGCGTCCTCCTCTTCTTTCACAGTAAAGGCCCCACTCTCTACTTCTTGTTTTACTGTGATATCTTCCTCGTATTTCACTCTGAACGCGTCCTCTTCTTTCACAGTAAAGGCCCCACTCTCTACTTCTTGTTTTACTGTGATATCCCCCTCTCCTTTAGCAGGGGAGTAGCTTAGTGACCGCATGGTCGGGGATGTTAGCTAGGCTAATGCTAACTTAACCAGCCCGCTTGCTGACTAATAACAACACCGTAAATATGAAATTAAATCGGATAACTAAGTAGACGACAGAAATGGGTTTAAAACACAGTGGCTAATATACACGAAAGCGTCTAAAGAGCTATATTGGTTCGGCTAATTTGTCTAGCAAGCTACCGAGGTGTCTGACTCACTGTTGCTGCTGTTGAAAGAAGCGTTCCGTCCACTACATTATACGTCACACCAACAGCATGACCATAAATTCCCAGACCGCCATCTGCTGACTGGAGTGGGTAACGCAGTTGAGTAAAATGTTTATTTGATTTTCAGACAAAAAGTTAAAGGGTTGGAATCAGAGACGACGCTAGTGCTAAAATATTAATTACCCCCCCTAAATAAATCAATATCAGTCAATATATTTTTGTGTGATTAATTTTTTTCGTCAACCGTTCCATCGCATCTTAAACTTCATATCGATTCGGCACTAGGACCGGGGGAGGCTGCTGCTGCACAAGTGGCTGTAGGACTTTCTTCAGCAAAGATGGCGGACAGAAATGCTCAGAGGGTTACCCCTACACAGACCTGAAATGGATCAAAGATGGCGGACAGAAATACTAGGATGGAAGCAAATGTAAGGGATTATAACGTCATAATGAATCATTCAAAAAACATGTACAGTTGACAGGAATGTTAGTCAATGGAGAGACAAACGATTATGCTTTTTTTAATCATAGTTCATTTACGAAAATCGTGATTTAGCCAGGTAGCTGGTCTAGTTTTATGGGTGTTGTGACATGAGTATGAAATTGTCACTCTGGTTGTTTTAGGGACACCTTAAACAACCCACAAACCAGGCGGTCGTTTTGTGAAAAAGTGGATGTATAGAATCTAGCTGGCTGAAGAATTTACTGCAAATTGAATGTATACATTTGTATTTGCCATGCAGATAGATGAAATAACGTATGTTATTATGCAGTGGATGATTAAAATCCCTGTATGCCCATGGATGTGTTGCTAGCTATCTATTCAATCTGTGTATGGACCCAAATGTTTGGTATACATATTAGTTCAGAACCTAGCTATGAACCTCAGCTATCATAGCCAGTTGTATCAACTTCAAAACAGCCTGAATGACATTAATGAAGCCTATGGATTGATTAGAATATAATATCATGTTTTGCCAAGGATTCAAGTCAAATATACATGTAGTTATTACCATGCATGAGATCCCCACATTGTAGCCTGTACATTTAATATATTCACTGATCATGTACTCTACCTTGGCAAATTAATGTGCAGTTTAGGTATGACTGTCTTTGAGGTGATCAAATTCCTGTCTTTGAATGACACCGTGTCTGCATGTATGTATTACAATTATACACTTCAACAGTGTTTACCAATCTTGGTCCTGGGACATCAATGGTTACACATTGTAACTAATAGACTAGAAACAGGATTTAACTAGTTAATTCATATATACAGAAATATAATGTTAAACACTACACTTCCTATGCATCATGTAAATACTCTTAACACCGGTTCATCTCAACATCTAATGCCCTTCATCTGCATTGATCTAATAAACACAGGATAGGTGGAGTATTTCATCACATTACACTTCATTTCAACCAGTAGAGAATGTGAAGCGCTTTATTGAAAAGCTCATTATCCAAGTGTTATAAATACAAGTTCAATCTGTCCATCAATGCACATCTGTTGTGAATTATAAAAACAGAGGAAGAAAGAGGAGGTGGAGAGAGAGGTGTTAAAGACAGAAAGGGAAAGAGGTGGGAGCAGGGAAGGCAGCACATGATTAATGAATCACAGTGCTACATAAATGTTCTCTCAGTTCATCACAATTACATAACCATTGGGCCGACTAGAGACACTGTTATCTTAAAAGCAGGTGAGGTGGCGATGATGGGACTGGGGGTTGGCATCCTCTCACATCAAAACATACCTGCAGACCAGAGACAGATGGAGAGAGTGAGCATGTTTAAGCCTTGTGTATTTATTTTTTAATCTAACATTGTTAATCATCAATCAGGAGGTGAAATGCAAAACTGACCTTGGATCATTAACTCTGAGACTACTGCATCTCTATTTCAGTGTAAAGCATCTCTTTAATAATACTTCCTGTATAATATACACTGACCTGGGATCATTAACTCTGGGACTACTGCATCTCTATCTGTATTTCAATGTAAAGCATCTCTTTAATAATACTTCCTGTATAATATAAACTGACCTGGGATCATTAACTCTGGGACTACTGCACCTCTATCTGTATTTCAATGTAAAGCATCTCTTTAATAATAATTCCTGTTGACCCGACCAAGTGACCTCTCACCTCTGATCATGCTGTGTCCTCTATGTAGCCAGTTCAGATGCAGGAAGGGTACACCTAAACAGCTGATATAACCTATAGGGTTTAAGGAGAAGAGGAGAGAGGGAATAAGTGAAAGAGAGAGACTTATTGAGAAAATAATGTAGTTAAAACTGACCCTGTGTTTGTCGTGGAAAATCGGTTCAAATATAACGCTTACAAGAACTGGTGAATTCAATAATAGACTTTTAATACAACGTATTGCAAGCCGGAGTGGTCCGCGGAACACACACCCTTTTTCAGAGCACTCACTCTGATTTATACACATATAACATGAGTCCATCCCACATGCAAATGAAGTTACATCCCAATTCGTGCATCCTGCTTGTTCAGCCCAATAACGCCCATATCTGCTTTCCGTCAGATTATAATGATAAGACCCTTTTTATACAACGTAAAGCAAGCCGGAGTGGTCCGCGGAACACACACATTCCCAGAGCCCCGGCTCCTGTATTTATCCACACATCTCTCTCTTGTGTTACAGTATTATGTTCCTCCATATATGTACATCATTCTCCCATATGTTCAACAGGAATCTGTGTGAGGCCTCACCTGGTGTCCACACCACACTAAGTGGCTGCAGAGTACTTTATGCTGAAAAACATGAACGGACCCACAAGGACAAACAATATAGCGTAGTTATAGAAATAATGAAGTGTCTTACTATTCTCCATGGTTGGCCCTCTTGCCTATTCTTTGAAGGTGGAAGGAGCCACAGTTATACACCTGAACCTGCTTACTCTACAACACAATCCAACAATCAGATTGATACATGAGTGTGTAGTTGTGGGTTATCGGGTGTCTAATTGTTCTACATTTTTTTCAAATTGGGTGATTTAAAATAGCCTGTTTTGTTTTTTGCACAGACATCACACCCTTACCTAAACAGCACCCTCACCTGAGAAGTAGAAATCAAAGGGAGAGAAACTGGGAATGGAATAACTGCAGTTAACATAGCTAAGTAAATGGAAGAATACTCTTATTGCAATGTGAATGGCTCTTAAAAGAGCCTTTGGTTGTGCATAGTGTAGTCTATGGTGTTGCCAGGGAACAGCACCCTATTTGAAGAAGTAGGAGGTGAAGATCTCCTGCACACGGATTGCCTCTCTTGCTGCGTTGTTGGACCCAATCCTTGAAACATCCTGCAGAGCAGCAGACTCCTCCTCTGGGACACAGCGGCGAGCTGCAGATCCCCTCCTGGTCCTCGTGTCCATCATGAAGTTATGCAGGACACAGGTAGCCTTCACACACCTGAATTCCTCCAGGAGGCAGTCCCAGATGACCCTGGTCACCCAACCTTGCAGTACCCTACACGGTAACTGTAGGCAATCGTTTTGAAGGAATCTCCAGCTACAAGGTATCTGTAGGAATATGGAAGACAATGTAATTATTAGACTGTTACATCACCAGGTCATTGTGGATTACTAAAGTATAATATCCATGATAACAAATCATGATAACATTGGATTGATAGATACATGGGCACACATATGTGCATGTGTGGCATGTGACAATAACAGGATCATATCAAGGATAGCATCACAAATGAATACATAAATACCACTTGAAGCTTGATGATGAGTTGATCATTTGAATCAGCTGTGCAGTGCTGAGGAAAAAACAACAATGTGCCCCTCTTTGAGTCCCCTAGGACTGAGAACCACTGCTCTTCATTGGGACCTCTTCATATGTAGTCTGGCTTTCATAGAGCTCTTTATCTGAGGACAGAAAACCTAACAAGAAACACACTTCATTATAGTCAAATTACACCACACTGGATATTATGTTACTATTATCTCGGTCCTCACTTCTAGGAACAGGAACAACACAAAAGTACCTGCCCTTTCCAGAATAGCCTCCTCTCTCATTGACAGTTGGGTCTGCTATCCTTTCACCCTCCTCCATGGCTGTTAGCTAGCTAGCTACCTATAAATGCATTTGGAGTTGTTTTTAACAGTGATAAATAGATAGCTAGCTAATATGAAGTTAGGTAGTTGCTGATATTTAATTCACTTAGCTAGCTATCTATCTATACAGTATTTGAAGTTGGCTAGATAGTTAATTTAGCAGCTCATTTGAGTTAGCCTGCACTGTAGCTGTTACGATAAACTAGGAGTGGTGGGTGGAATCAGGCGCAGAGAGCAGGGTTCAGTCGTTTGTCAATTTTATTCACCGGCGCAACAAAACCGGTCACGCCAACACACAGGGCGTGTACAAGTTCTCAGTCCAAACAACAGGACATTTTAGTCCGGAGAATAAAGACACAAACAATTTTTTTTTTTTTGTGGTTAAAATAATTTATTACAATCAATACCATTCATACTATTACAAAATCATAATTCTCATTCATTCTTAATTAATTGTATTTACAAAAACATCAAACAAAAACAAACCTCAGGGGAGCATCGTCCCTCCCCGTCATACCTAACCAATACCTAACCCTTTCCCTATCTCCCCTTCCCTAATCTATCCCCTTACCAAACTCACTCTAACACTCCCAGCCCTAAACCCCCTTTCCACCTCTCCCGTGCCGCATGCTTCCCCCACTTCCTCTCCTCCCTCTTCATCTTCCCCCTCAAATCACCTTCCACCCTTCTCACTATCCCTTCCACCCCCCAATCTCTCCCTGTCTTGACTAAATTCTGCCTGGCTTCCCACAGTCCCTTTTTAAAGAGACTCATGAGAAGCCAGAGCAGAAACCTGTCCCTATCCGTTCCCTTTGCTCTCCCTACGCCTCTCTCTAGCCTAGCCCATGTCAAAACAAAATCACTCCTAACCACACCTAGCATTACCCGTGCCCTAGCCCAGACTAGTCCGGCAAAGGCACAGTCCCAAAAGGCATGGCGCACAGTCTCCTCCCTGCCACAAGAGGATCTTGGACAGGTGGGGGATTGCACCAAACTATACCGGTACAAGATGGCACGTACCGGCAAGCACTTATGGAGGCCCAACCAATTCAGGTCCTTGAGCCTATTGTCCAGGCCCCGCGCCTGCACTCCCTCCCAGACCACTGACGAGATGCCCGCTACAGGCGCAGGACTCCCTGCCTGCCTGACCTCCTCGTACAGGTGCCTGTGGTCTAAACCTACTCGGGCAACTTCAACCTCGGGGTGCGCACGCAGCCACTTGGCCGCATGGCCAAAATGCCACGGCAGCTGTTCCGCCCGAGGACCCGCGTTAGACCACACCATTACGCTTCTCGCCTTATACGAGAAGAACACCCGCAGGAGGTAACCGGACGGGTGTATAACCGGACGAGCAAGCTCCGTCAACAAGAAAGAAACAAAAATGGCGTCCAGCTTGAGGGGGAAATGTGGTACCCCCCTACCTCCCTCCCCGATGGGACAGATCATGCGTGCCCTGGCGACCCACTCGCACCTGCCACTCCACATAAACTGAAACACAAGTCTCACTAGAGGCCTCCTCAGACAAGCCGGCAATGGGTAGATGTATGCCACATACAAAAGAGACGGCAACACATCCACCTTTAGGACCAGGACTTTGCCCATAAAAGACAAATACCTAGCCTTCCACATTGCTAGCTTCCTCTGTACCACTGCGATACGCATGTTCCAGTTTAGCGTCGCTGAGCCGGAGGTCTCAAAATGAACCCCGAGAATCCTCAGGGCCCCTTCACAGAGAGATAACCCCCCAGGCACATCCGTTCTACCGCGCCATCTTCCGAAAAACTTGACGGAAGATTTTGCATGGTTCAGAACTGCTCCCGACGCTCGGGTGAAATCCCCAAAGATGGCAAGGGACCTTGTCAGGCACGAGTCCTTGCACAACAGCAAGGAAGTGTCGTCGGCGTACTGCGTCATCTTAACACGCAGCCCACCGCTTCCAGGGATCAACAAGCCTTCCACCCCTGTGTCTGCCCTAATGGCAGCCCCCAGAGGCTCCATGTACAGAACGAAGAGGAGAGCCGAGAGTGGGCATCCCTGCCTGACCCCAGACGAGAGGTCAAAAACGTCACCTAAGTGACTATTTACACTAACTCGACACCCCGCTCCGACATATAAAGTACGGATCCATCCTATAAACTTCTCCCCAAATCCTAATCTACCTAACACCCTGAATAGAAAAGATCTATTCACGCGATCAAAAGCTTTCGCCTGATCTAGCGCTGCTACCATTAAAGGCAGCCCTCTATCTTCAACCCAAGCGATGGAATCCCTGATCAACTGTAGGTTCCATCTTATAGAGCGGCCCTCTACCCCGCACGTCTGATCCTCGTGGACGACGTCGGGAAGGGCTGTGCGCAACCGGTCTGCTAAAACCTTTGCAAGAATCTTGTAATCTACGCACAACATGGTCAATGGCCGCCAGTTGCCAAGGTCAGTTGCTTCCCCCTTCTTATAAAGAAGTGACAGCACACCAACAGCCATTGATCCCCCCGGGACCCCCGTCTCAAGGATGGCCTTCAAGACTTCGAGAACCACTGGTCCAAGTATACCCCAAAACTTGAGGTAAAACTCAGCCGGCAGCCCATCCATCCCAGGCACCTTCCCTTTTCCCATCCTCCTAAGAGCGCTCTCAACCTCTTCTAGTGAGATCTGGGCCTCCATTACGTCTCTAATGTCCTCTGGCAACCGCCGGGACAAGTGTTCTAAAAACACGTTTCCCTGCTCTACATCTATTTCCCTTTCCTTAAATAAACCTTGGAAATGATCAGTTGTCACCCTGACCATTTCCTCTGGTTTACTTACTATACTACCATTTTCTTCCCTAACTCCCTTCATTACCTTCCTACTCTGTCTGGCCCTAACCGACTTAAAGAACATAGCGGAACAAGTCTCATTATGTTCTAGAAAGCCACTATGCGCACGCTCCAGGAAAGCTCGAGCCTTCTGCTCCTGCAGCTCCCTGAGCTGCGCCTTTAGGGCTGCGAATCTCTCCCAGTCAATCGACCCGCCGAGGTTGCCTGCCTCGTACTCGAGTTCAATTAACCTTTGGATACGATCCACCTCCCTCCTTTCCTCCCTTTTTTTCCTTCTACAATATCCTATTATAAAAGCCCTTATCCTCCCCTTGACTAAATCCCACCACTCTAACACCCCCTCGCACATGGACCGGAGGCCGTCAAGCCTCCAAAAGAAACAAAAAAATGCATCAACGAAAGCCTGCTCCTCCAGTATATCCCGATCTAACTTCCAGTACCCCCTGCCGAAGAGGCAGACTGGCGACCCCACCTGCAGGAACACCCCGTCGTGATCCGTGAAGAAAACAGGCAACAGCCGCCCAGACAACTGACCCAAAGACCTGGATACAAAAATGTAGTCGAGCCTCCGCGCAACCCCCCTGGAGTTGCGCCATGTAGGACCGACCATTGCCGGAGTAGTGTGCAGGCCACCATCAACCAGACCATGGCAAGCCATTAGCCCAGAGATGGCACCTGCACTGCTATCACCGCCTAACCCTAAATCTATATTAAAGTCTCCTCCTATCACCAAGTGCCTGTTTGTAACACACAGGGGCGCCAGACAGTCCACCATCTCCCTCCTGTCTGCCGCCACCTGTGGCCCATACACCCCAATTAACCTATATCTAGCTTCTCTAAACTTAACATCTATCCCCAAAACTCTACCCTGCATTATTACAAAAGTGTTCTCTATTTTAACCTCTCTATGCCCACACAAAATCCCTACTCCTGTTGAGTGCACCCCTCCTATGCCCCAAAAAGATTCCCCCTTATCCCACTCCCTCTTAAATCTACACACATCCCCACCATCCCTCAGGTGAGCCTCCTGTAAAAAACAGAAATCAAACCCCACACCCTCTAAATAACAAAAAACCGCCCTCCTTTTAACATTATCCCTTAACCCCCTAACATTTAGACTAAAAAAAGAAACAGAACTATTCATTTAATTATTTACAACAAATAAAAACCCCAAAACCCAAAGAAAAACCAGGAGACTCACCCGATGCTCCCCTGGTCCATCTCCACCGGCGGGGACGTCCTCTCCTCTCCTGACGCCCCCCCGTCCTCCATCCCAACCCATGATCCAGGCAGTGTGTTGGGTCCCCCCTCCCCACCCACCATCCCCCCCTCCCTGTTTGCCTCGGGGCTGCATATAGGGGACCCCATCTCCCCAAACAGGAGTTGGGATCCCTCTAGCAAACAACCCACCGACCCCTCACTGGAGTCATCCACTAAAATGCAAGGGGCTGAGGCAAACCGGGAGGACAAATTACCCTCCCCTCCCCCCCCGCCACTCTCTTAACCCCCCCCCTCCCCCTCCACACCCCCCTCCCTCTCACTTCCTGCCAAGCTCCCCCTCTTTATCCCTTTCTTCTTTGGTGAAGGAGGTAGCGGGGAGACACAACGTCCCATCCCCACTAACCCCTCCACCAAATCCCTCATTTCGACCTCGAGGAAGCCTGGCAGGCTGTCCCCCCACTCCTTCGGGGCCCAGTCCCCAAAGTCATGCTCTAGTACATTTAGGTTGGCACCCAAATGTACTAAACCCTGATATTCTAAAAGCGAATGAACCCTGCTATTCTAAAAGAAGGGCAGCAACCTCTATATAATTATACCCGAAAATTGTCAGTGTATTGCATAAATAATTATGATTACTAAATGTTACATGAATTGTAAATATGAAATCTCAAACCCAAATGTACACCCCTTTGTTAATATATATGTATAATATAGAACATAAAGTCATATGTATAAATCACTGATATCGATTAGGGGGGAAATCAGGATGTACATGATGTTGAAACGAACACAACTAAACAAAACACCAGGAAATGGGAGATATCTTTTACCTCACTGGTTAGAGGCAACCTGCAGAAGACAGTCAGCTACATTTTGGAGTGATGCATTTAAATTTAGGGGTCGCTAAACAAGGGAAAGCAACACTTATTTGTCATCACTCATCGATATCATGTTGAAATCAATTGTGCGAAAGGAGGGAGATGAGGTTGCACATCCTGTTAAAACTAACAGCTCAAAAACCACACGGAATCTGGGAGTAGTGTGTACATCCCTGGTTAGAGGACAATTTGTAGAAAACAGCTAGCTACAATTTGAAGGCTAATATCCATATCACTCTGAAATCAATTGACTGGGGCAAACGTTTAGGGTTCTACATTGTGAAATTCCTTAAAATACTCATACTACAATGTTAAAACATTCTACATTGTGACATAAATTCACTGATATCACAAAAAAACTCCTTCATGTATGTATTTTCTGATGTTTGATCAGAGATCTTTTATCTGAGTATCTCTTGTAACATTGATCACAGCTATAAGGTTTCTCTCCTGTGTGTGTTCTCTGGTGTGATGTCAGATGGCCAGATTGACCAAAACTCTTCCCACATTGACCACAGCTATAAGGTTTCTCTCCTGTGTGTATTCTCTGGTGAAGAGTCAGAGAGCAAGATTGACCAAAACTCTTCCCACATTGACCACAGCTATAAGGTTTCTCTCCTGTGTGTATTCTCTGGTGTAGAGTCAGATTGCCAGATGAAGTACATCTCTTCCCACATTGTGCACAGTGGTAAGGATTTTCTCCTGTGTGTGTTCTCTGGTGTATTGTCAGCTGGCCAGATCGACCAAAACTCTTCCCACATTGACCACAGCTGTAAGGTTTCTCTCCTGTGTGTATTCTCTGGTGTAGAGTCAGATGGCCAGATGAAGTACATCTCTTCCCACATTGACCACAGCTATAAGGTTTATCTCCTGTGTGTATTCTCTGGTGTGATATCAGGCTGGTTGACTGAGTAAAACTCTTCCCACATTGAACACAGTTATAAGGTCTCTCTCCTGTGTGTGTTCTCTGGTGTTGAGTCAGAGAGCCAGATGATGTAAAACTTTTCACACATTGACCACAGCTATAAGGTTTATCTCCTGTGTGTATTCTCTGGTGTGATATCAGGCTGGTTGACTGAGTAAAACTCTTCCCACAATGAACACAGTTATAAGGTCTCTCTCCTGTGTGTGTTCTCTGATGAATTTTAATGCCTGATGAGGTGAATCTCTTCCCACAGTCAGAGCAGCAGTGAGTTCTCTTCCCTGTGGGTCTCTGCTGGTGTTTCTTGAGGTGTTCTGATCTGGAGAGACTCTTCTCTGCCTCTTCAGTATCATGAGGTTGTTGAGGCTCCCCAGAGGATCCACGATAGTCCCGTCTCTCTCCTGTGTGAACAACAAAGTCAGACAGTTGATTAAAGGCCCACAACAGCGGAAATCCACTGTAAAAGGTGATGCCAACAGCATAGCCAAGATGTTGTACAACAATTGATGTCTGTAATGAATGTTAAAATTATTTGACAATTGTCTTAAAATGAGCAACAAGTCATATTTTGTCTAAAATTTTCACATTAGTAGTAACATTAAGATTGTAGACTAGAAATAAGTTATTCATGTTGTTGAAACTCTAAGTAGTGTGGTAGAAGACTTTTGGTCTACAATACAGGCCCTTTCCTGTGTTGCTAAAATTGCGGCACGAGAGAAACACCTCCCTGCTAATGAGGAAACCGCTAGTTATGGATGTAGTATATCTGGTGTCGTGGAAATTTCCTGTATTACCACATCATGAGGGAGCAAACCACACACAAGTCAGAGTTATCATAAAGTCCATCTTTTAATAATATATGAGCTTCACCATAGCCCTCTGACTCTCAGATCAATTCAGTGTCATGAATGAATTCTCTGAGAGTGCTTACAAAACAGTCCTTGGTATCATTTATAGCCAAGACACACCCATCAAAACTCACATGATGAATAACAGATCTTAGGGACATTATACAAATAACCCTTTACCAGAAAAAGGAGTATCCCATAATTTAAAGCATTAGCTATAAATTATCGTTCAGTTTGGTCTCCTAAACCAAAGCTCTTATCTCGTTCTTGGTACCACTTAGAACCCAAAACATTACCTCATCCAATGGCGTATATCAAATACACCCCTTCCTGGACAAGCTTACAGAGAGACGTGACTGGCGCACAGACATTGTGGAGCCACCTAACTGGTTCCCCATTAATCACACCATCCCCTCACATGGTTTAGGAATAGTTTACAGACACATTCACAGATAAGACTAACCCGACCTCTCCGCCTCTCTGGGCCCAAGTAACTTTATCCACATAAGCATGCTTATGAAAATTAATAAAACATCTTATTTATAAATGTTACCTAAAGAATTCTGATTCTGCCACGACACTGGTAATGAGGAAACCACTAGTTATGGATGTAGTATATCTGGTAATGAGGAAACCACTAGTTATGGATGTAGTATATCTGGTAATGAGGAAACCACTAGTTATGGATGTAGTATATCTGGTAATGAGGAAACCACTAGTTATGGATGTAGTATATCTGGTAATGAGGAAACCACTAGTTATGGATGTAGTATATCTGGTAATGAGGAAACCACTAGTTATGGATGTGGTATATCTGGTAATGAGGAAACCACTAGTTATGGATGTAGTATATCTGGTAATGAGGAAACCACTAGTTATGGATGTAGTATATCTGGTAATGAGGAAACCACTAGTTATGGATGTAGTATATCTGGTAATGAGGAAACCACTAGTTATGGATGTAGTATATCTGGTAATGAGGAAACCACTAGTTATGGATGTAGTATATCTGCTAATGAGGAAACCACTAGTTATGGATGTAGTATATCTGGTAATGAGGAAACCACTAGTTATGGACGTAGTATATCTGCCAGGAGCAAAAATGGTGAGCAAAGATTTGTTTTTCACAATGTATTCTGAATGTGAATGGGGGAAAACTCAGGGAAGGAACCTCCATTTCCAGGTTGCTTATGAGAGCATTTCACACTACTTTGGATGTTAATTGTAAGGATCGATTGAATGTCCTGCTTAATATAATGTTTGTGTCATCATCGCAAATCAAAAAACACTTCAACCAGTAAAATGATTTTTGGCTTTTCCATCAACCTGACAATGAGGGTTTGTACACTGTTATCCATATTGGCCCACAACTTCACCGAACAACAAATATACCTGTAATGAACGAAGAAGCACTTTGGTTGTTGTTGCATGACATACTGTGGGTCAAAAAAAGTATTTAGTCAGCCACCAATTGCGCAAGTTCTCCCACTTAAAAAGATGAGAGGCCTGTAATTTTCATCATAGGTACACTTCAACTGTGACAGACAAAATGAGAGAATATACTATATAGCCTAGAAACCTGGTTAAACTATCATTAGGACATCATGGATGAATTCTAGAATATACTATATAGCCTAGAAACCAGGTTAAACTATCATTAGGACATCATGGATGAATTCTAGAATATACTATATAGCCTAGAAAACTGGTTAAATTATCATTATGACCTCATGGATGGCCAGTCCTTGTATTCATAGTGTAGTGAATTCAGGGAGAGGCCCTGAGCTGAACTCAAACCTGGGTCCAGCGACTGTCAAATCAACACCTTATAACTGTTACGCCAAGATGTCTGAACTTCTTGACGAGGTCGCTAGGTGTTGGGTTAAGGTTTCTACAATATCGTTCTCTATGAATTTGAGAGTGGTTACACTTCTCCTTCCCCCATCCCTCAGCTGTTAACCAAGTCTCTGGGCAGCCATTTTGTTGCTGTTTAAAAACCCCACACAACCCAGCAATCTGCAGTTCAAACAATAACAAATCTGTCATTCCACCACTATTTTGGTAATAAAATTATGGGTTTGGATAAATGTAACTACAGACAGACCTATGGATGCAAGGACTGACCATCCATGATATCAACATTATAGTTTTAATCATGTTGAGGCAGCAGGGTAGCCTAGTGGTTAGAGCGTTGGACTAGTAACCGGTTGCAAGTTCACATCCCCGAGCTGACATGGTACAAATCTGTCGTTCTGCCCCTGAACAGGCAATTAACCCACTGTTCCTAGTCCGTTAATGAAAATAAGAATTTGTTCTTAACTGCTATACAATGTTGATTTACATTGTTTCTAAACATTATAGTAAAAAAAATATTATTTGGGGTTCTGATGGGGTACAACAGTTGAACTAAGCTCATGAGGCATGTGTTATATTCTTTAAGAATCAATGGCTGTAAATAAATAATTTAAAAGTCACAATATGGATGTAGCAATTGCAGATTTCCACCGTAACACCAAACATCAGTTCAACTGCAGAGTTTGTGCCTCTGTTGTTAAGACAGTACTTACCAGTGTTAATCAGGGAACGGTTTCTCAAAACCATCTTACGGTTGAGTTCATCGTTAGAACCATTGGACGCCTTAAGATGCGTTTGGGAAACCGGAACCAGATATCCACGTTCCTCCTCTTCCTCCTTTTTCGATGTAACAGTCATCTCCTCCCCCTCCTCTTTCACGCCATAAACTACATGCTCTCCTTTCACTGTAACACCATCCTCCTCTTTCACTCTGAACGCGTCCTCCTCTTCTTTCACAGTAAAGGCCCCACTCTCTACTTCTTGTTTTACTGTGATATCCTTCTCGTCATTAGAAGGAGAGTAGCCTGGTGACCACATGGTCGGGGATGTTAGCTAGGCTAATGCTAACTTAACCACCCCGCTAGCTGAATAATAATAACTACACCGTAAATATGAAATTAAATCTAATAACTAAGTAGACGACAGAAATGGGTTTAAAACACAGTGGCTAATATACACGAAAGCGTCTAAAGAGCTATATTGTTTCGGCTAATTTGTTACTCAACTGCGTTACCCACCAGTCAGCAGATGGCGGTCTGAGACTTGAAGGTGATGCTGCTGGTGTGACGTATAATGTAGTGGACGGAACGCTTCTTTCAACAGCAGCAACAGTTCGTCAGCCACCTCGGTAGCTTGCTAGACAAAATAGACGAACCAATAAAGCTCTTTAGACGCTTTCGTGTATATTAGCCACTGTGTTTTAAACCCACTTCTGTCGTCTACTTAGTTATCCGATTTAATTTCATATTTACGGTGTTGTTATTATTCAGCTAGCGGGCTGGTTAAGTTAGCATTAGCCTAGCTAGCTAACATCCCCGACCATGAGGTCACTAAGCGATTTTCCTTCTAAAGAGGAGGAAAATATCACAGTAACAAGAAGTCGAGAGTGAGGTCGTTACTGTGAAAGAGGAGGAGGATGTTACAGTAAAAGGAGAGGAGGACTCGTTCAGAGTGAAAGAGAAGGAGGGAGAAATGACTGTTACATCGAAAAAGGAGGGAGAAGAGGTGGAACCTGGATATCTGGGCCCGGTTTCTCAAACGCATCTTAAGGCATCCAATGGTTCTAACGATGAATTTAGCCATAAGATGGTTTTGAGAAACCGTTCCCTGATTAACACTGGTAAGTACTTTCTTAAAAACAGATGCTGATATCCTACAACTGCAGTTTGTGCCTCTTTTTTTAAAAGTGGAAATCTGCAATTGCTACATCCATATTGTGACTTTTAAATTATTTATTTATAGCCATTGATTCTTGAGGAATATAACACATGCCTCATGAGCTTCGTTCATCTGTTTTACCCCGTCAGATCACCAAATAAGCTTTTTTTTACTCTGTTTAGAAACAATGTAAATCAACACTGTATAGCCTCAACATGGTTAAAACTATAATGTTGATATCATGGATGGTCAGTCCTTGCATCCATAGGTCTGTCTGTAGTTACATTTCTCCAACCCCATAATAATTTTATTACCAAAACAGTCGTGGAATGATAGATTTGTTATTGTTTGAACTGCAGATTGCTGGGTTGTGTGGGGTTTTTAAACAGCAACAAAATGGCTGCCCAGAGACTTGGTTTGGTGAACAGCTGAGGGGTGGGGTAAGGAGAAGTGTAATTACTCTCAAATACATAGAGAACGCGATTGTAGAAACTGTAACCCAACACCTAGCGACCTCGTCAAGGAGTTCAGACATCTTGGCGTAACAGTTATACGGTGTTGGCTTGACAGTCGCTGGACCCAGGTTTGAGTTCAGCTCAGGGCCTCCCCCTGAATTATATACACTATGAATACAAGGACTGGCCATGCATTATGTCATAATGATAGTTTAACCAGGTTTCTAGGCTCCATAGTATATTCTAGAATTGCCACTAAAGATTCCCCGTGGGGGCAAATTATTATAGCTGTTGATAAGTCATTGTATAATATTCAGCCAATTATTTTCATGCCCTTACATTAAAGACAAGACATACCTAGATTCAATTACATTCATGAATTGGTTTGAAACCTTTGCTTTAAACCCTTCTGAAAGTTGGTGTTTTGGCGGATTTGTAAATAATAGTTTGTCATGAACCACAATTTTTTTATTTAATTTAAATGTAACCTTTAACTAGGAAAGTCAGTTAAGAACAAATTCTTATTTACAATGACTGCCTACCCCGGACGACACTGGGCCAATTGTGCGCCGCCCTATGGGACTCCCAATCACGGCCGGTTGCCTCAAGCCCTGAGATGCAGAATCCTCTGTGCCACCTGGGACCCCCAAAATCATATTCTAGTGCTGTTCCCAACTAAAATACATCTTGGTCAACCAAGAGTCATCTGTTCTTTCTACCAATCGCCCCATGTGTTTTTATAAAATAAAATATACGTACTGAACTTGTCTGATGCTTTCACCTGTCTGGCACCAGTGGGACTGTAGCGTCCCACCTCGACAACAGCAAGTGAAATTGCAGGGTGCCAAATTCAAAACAACAGAAATCCCATAATTAAAATTCCTCAAACATACAAGTATTATACACCAATTTAAGGATAAACTTCTTGTAAATCCAACCACAGTGTCCGATTTCAAAAAGGCTTTATGGCGAAAGCACACCATATGATTATGTTAGTTCAGCGCCTTGTCACAGAAAACCATACAGCCATTTTCCAGCCAAGGAGAGGGCTCACAAAAGTCAGAAATAGCGATTAAATTAATCACTATCCTTTGTTCTTCATCAGATGGCACTCACAGGACTTCATGTTACAAAATAAATGTGTTTTGCTCGATAATGTCCCTCTTTATGTCCAAAAACCTCAGCGCCTAGCCACAGAAAACCAAGGAGAGGTGTCACAAAAGTCAAAAACAGCATTAAAATTAGCCACTTACCTTTGATGATCTGGTGGCACTCCCAGGTCTCCATGTTAGACAATAAATGTTCAATTTGTTCGATAATGTCCCTCTTTATGTCCAAAAACCTCAGTTTTGTTGGTGCGTTTCGTTCAGTAATCAAAAGTCACAATGCGCGTCTAACAGTATTAGACTTTACGCCCGTCCCCTCGCCCCGACCTGGGCGCTAACACACGTCAACAGTCACCCTCGAAGAATCGTTACCCATCGCTCCACAAAGCCGTGGCCCTTGCAGAGCAAGGGGAAGCACTACTTCAAGGTCTCAGAGCAAGTGCCGTCACCGATTGAAACGCCACTAGCGCGCACCACCGCTAACTAGCTAGCCATTTCACATCGGCTACACGCGCTCTCAACATCAGACGAAATGTTTATAAAAGTACAATAAAAGTTCGTAGAAACATGTCAAATGATGTTTAAAATCAATCCTCATGTTGTTCTTGTCATAAATATTCAATAATATTTCAACCACACAAAAGCTTCCCGCTGGGCTCATGGCTGAAAATGTCCGCTGTCCACTCATTGAAAGTGCCGTATCTCCCTCATTTTTCAGAGTAAAAGCCTGAAACAATGCCTAAAGAATACTCACAGACATTATTTTAACAGTTTTGGAAACTTTATATTTTCTATCCAAATCTACTAATTATATGCATATTCTAGCTTCTCGGCCTGAGTAGAAGGCAGTTTAATTTAGGCATGCTTTTCATCCAAAATACCGAATGCTGTCCCCTACCCTAGTGAAGTGAAGCATTCTGTTTAATTAAATAATTAAGACACACAAATTACTCAGTCATAACCAGGAGTGCCAAAAGTAATAACCAGAGGGAGCCGCTCGTCAACACAACCTGACCGGGGGGAGCCGCTCGTCAACACAACCTGACCGGGGGGAGCCGCTCGTCAACATAACCTGACCGGAGGGAGCCGCTCGTCAACAGAACCTGACCGGAGGGAGCCGCTCGTCAACAGAACCTGACCGGAGGGAGCCGCTCGTCAACAGAACCTGACCGGAGGGAGCCGCTCGTCAACACAACCTGACCGGAGGGAGCCGCTCGTCAACACAACCTGACCGGAGGGAGCCGCTCGTCAACACAACCTGACCGGAGGGAGCCGCTCGTCAACACAACCTGACCGGAGGGAGCCGCTCGTCAACACAACCTGACCGGAGGGAGCCGCTCGTCAACACAACCTGACCGGAGGGAGCCGCTCGTCAACAGAACCTGACCGGAGGGAGCCGCTCGTCAACACAACCTGACCGGAGGGAGCCGCTCGTCAACAGAACCTGACCGGAGGGAGCCGCTCGTCAACAGAACCTGACCGGAGGGAGCCCCCCCTCCGCTGCTGGACTTTGTAAATTCTGCCGTTCTGCTCCTGAAGTTTGCAGTAATGGACTAATAGACTACAGATAGACTAGTAATAGACTACACCAGCAGTATGCAACCTTTTCCAGTTGGAGTGCCAATTTATCTGACGATTTCTCCCAATCTGTGTGCCAGTTATGATTTTCATATGCACATTTTCGTGGAACAGTTTCATTTAATTTATAATAGTATCTCAAATAAAAACATTGCTTTCTGCAGGTAGAAAATATCCTGATTAAAATAAATATCCAAGAAATCACATTGGCTGCAAATGGCCTGTCTACAACAAACTTGAAACATTGTATCAACTATCAACTGGGTCAGGAAACTCATATAGCAAGCTTGCACC
Source organism: Oncorhynchus clarkii lewisi (assembly GCF_045791955.1). Lineage (NCBI taxonomy): Eukaryota > Metazoa > Chordata > Actinopteri > Salmoniformes > Salmonidae > Oncorhynchus > Oncorhynchus clarkii. The sequence goes on along the minus strand of NW_027258099.1, from coordinate 19,097 downwards.
ATTGTATACAATATTCTAGGCCCTCAGTTTCCTGCTCCAATGAGTTCTGGACAGACACAGTAGGTGTAGGCTATTTGTGAAAAGGATAAGAAGTAAATCAGGTTTTTTATGACATTTCCACTGGATCAGAGCATTACATTTTTCCCTTTTATGCCGAGTGGTTATTGAAAGGGCGAGAGCTAGAAATATTTTACAAAAATACTTTGAGGAACTGTCATTTGCAATTGATTCTGATTAGACTTTGTTTACTTGCTGTTTGAGGTGAATAAAGCATTACTTTGAGAAGCTCCACAACTCATTAGTGTTGGTGCGTTAAGACAATCAGAAATACTATCGGACATCCCCAAATGGGCACATTTATAGGCCTACATTTGTGTGCAGGCCAGATAGATTAATCCTACTTCTAAATGGGTAATCAGGTGTGCGTCCTTACTCAACATTGACAGGAGTGTTTCAAATGAAAGACAATGAATAAATTGACAAAACTATGTTGCACCTAGTTTCCCTCCTTCAGGGAACAGTAGTTATAGTCATAACGTGTGGATTTATTAGTATGTTGCACCTAGTTTCCCTCCTTCAGGGAACAGTAGTTATAGTCATAACATTGCTCTTGTCAAATGATGAACTTCAACTTAAATACGGGATCTTTCTGTCTGACAGTTTTTTTTTGTATTCTGAAATGCACTCGAACTATATATAATTTAGTGGTTCCTTATGTTACGCTGGGAAAACAGTTTTCATGGGCACAAAAATACTAAATAGTTTGAGTTTGCTAGATCCAATGGTTTTTAACTGAGTCATTTTGTAATCCAAGATGGCGTAGCATTAAGACGTGTTTGTTGTAAATGGTATGTTTTTTTCATTTTTTTTGTATATATTGCAATATATTTCAATCCTTTTCATTTTTAAATTAAATATACCTTCCGGCAACCTGCCTCACCCAATATGATATGGATCTGCTGTTTTTGTTAGACCTTATAGCTAGAACCTCCATCAGATGCTAGCCATCAGAACATAGAACATCGCCTGTCGTATCAGTTCTGTTATACTCAGACATTAGTTTAACAGTTTTGGAAAATTTAAAGTGTTTTCTATCCAAATCTACCAAGTTTACTTTCATCCGGAGGTGAAAATAGTGCCCCCTACCCTAGTGAGGTTAACACCCCGGCCGTCCTACAATCCAAGCTAGATGCCCTCAATCTCACACACATTTTCAAGGAACCCACCAGGAACAACCCTAAATCTGTAGACAAAATCACTTCTGCAAGCAGGCCTTTCTAATCGACCTGGCCCGGGTATCCTGGAAGGATATTGACCTCATCCCTTCAGTAGGGGATGCCTGATTGTTCATTAATTGTAATTTCCTCACCACCTTAAATAAGCATGCCCCTTTAAAAAAATGTACAACTAGGAACAGATATAGCCCTTGGTTCACTCCAGACCAGACTGCTCTCGACCAGCACAAATACATCCTGTGGCCTACTGCACTAGCGTCGAATAGTGATATGCAACTTTATTAGAGAAGTCAGGAACCAAAACACACAGTCAGTTAGGAAAGCAAAGGCTAGCTTTTTTAAACAGAAATTTGCATCCTGTAGCTCTAACTCCAAAAAGTTTTGTGACACTGTAAAGTCCATTGAGAATAAGAGCACCTCCTCCCAGCTGCCCACTGCAATGAGGCTAAGAAACACTGTCACCACCGATAAATCCATGATAATCGAGAATTTCAATAAGCATTTCTCTACGGCTGGCCATGCTTTCCTCCTGGCTACCCCAACCAACAGCTCCGCACCCCCCGCAGCTACTTGCCCAAGCCTCCCCAGCTTCTCCTTCACCCAAATCCAGATAGCTGATGTTCTGAAAGAGCTGCAAATCCTGTTCCCGTACAAATCAGCTGGGCAAGACAATCTGGACCCTCTTTCTAAAATTATCTGCCGCCATTGTTGCAACCCCTATTACTAGTCTGTTCAACCTCTCTTCCACAGTCATCCCCCTCTTCAAAGGGGGTGATACTCTTGACCCAAACTGTTACATCCATCCTGTCCTGCCTTTTCTAAAGTCTTCGAAAGCCAAGTTAACAAACAGATCACTGACCATTTCGAATCCCACCGTACCTTCTCCGCAGTGCAATCCGGTTTCCGAGCTGGTCACAGGTGCACCTCATCCACGCTCAAGGTACTAAACAATATAATTTCCGCCATCGATAAAAGACAGTACTGTGCAGCCGTCTTCATCAACCTGGCCTGTTGTCCGGACCTCTGGCAGTCTTTATGGAGTTACCACAGGGTTCAATTCTCGGGCCGACTCTGTATATATCAACGATGTCGCTCTTGCTGCGGGTGATTCCTTGATCCACCTCTAGTCAGATGACACCATTCTGTATACATCTGGCCCTTCTTTGGACAATGTGTTAACAAACCTCCAAACAAGCTTCAATGCCATACAACACTCCTTCTGTGGCCTCCAACTGCTTTTAAACGCAAGTTAAACTAAATGCATGCTCTTCAACCGATCGCTGCCCGCAACCGCCCGCCCGACTAGCATCACTACTCTGGACGGTTCTGACTTAGAATATGTGGACAACTACTAATACCTAGGTATCTGGTTAGACTGTAAACTCTCCTTCCAGACTCCTATTAAGCATCTACAATTTGCTTCCTATTTCGAAACAAAGCCTCCTTCACTCACGCTGCCAAACATACCCTCGTAAAACTGACTATCCTACCTATCCTTAACTTCGGCGATATCATTTACAAAATAGCCTCCAACACTCTACTCAGACTGCATCCAGTTTGCTATCACATATTTGTCGCCAAACCCGCTGGCTCCAGGTCATCTATAAGTCTTTGCTAGGCCGCCTTAACTCGGCTCACTGGTCACCATAGCAACACCCACCCATATCACGCGCTCCAGCAGGTAGTACAGGAAGTATATCTCACTGGTCTACCTGGTTAAATAAAGGTGAAATAAAAAATTAAATCGTAACTTTATTGACAACACCCAAATGCAGAATACATTGTGAAAAACTAAAATCTTTGCTCGCCATTTTTGTTCCAGGCAGATATAGTACATCCATAACTATCGGTTTCCTCATTAGCAGGGAGGAGTTTCTGCAATCAAATTGCCCTCGTGCCACAAACACAGAAGGGGGCCTTGGAGAACAAAAGTCGTCTGGCACACTGTTTAGAGTTTCAACAACATGAATATCCTATTTCTAGCCTACAATCATCGATGTTACTACTAATGTGAAAACAAGAAAAATTATGACTTTTCTTGCTAATTTTAAGACAATTGTCAAATAATGTTAACATTCATTACAGACGTCAATTGCTGTACAACATCATAGCTACGCTGTTGGCATCACCTTTTACAGTGGACTTCTGCTGTTGTGGGCCTTTAATCATCTGTCTGACTTTGTTGTTCACACAGGAGAGATACGGGACTATCGTGGATCCTCTGGGGAGCCTCAACAACCTCATGATGCTGAAGAGGGAGAGAAGGGTCTCTCCAGATCAGAACACCTCAATAAACACCTGCAGAGACCCACAGTGAAGAGAACTCACTGCTGCTCTGACTGTGGGAAGAGATTCACCTCATCGGGCATTACAATTCATCAGAGAATACACACAGGAGAGAAATCTTACAGCTGTGGTCAATGTGGGAAGAGGTTTACAACATCTGGCTCTCTGACTCAACACCTGAGGACACACACAGGAGAGAAACCCTATAGCTGTGATCAATGTGGGAAGAGTTTTGTTCAATCTGACCAGCTGACACGACACCAGAGAACACACATAGGAGAGAAACCCTATAGCTGTGGTCAATGTGGAAGTAGTTTTACTACATCTAGCGGTCTGACAGTTCACCAGAGAACACACACAGGAGAGAAACCTTATAACTGTGGTCAATGTGGGAAGAGATTTGCTACATCTGGCCACCTGACTCTACACCAGAGAACACACACAGGAGAGAAACCTTATAGCTGTGGTCAATGTGGGAGGAGTTTTGGTCAATCTGGAGATCTGAGAGTGCACAAGAGAATACACACAGGAGAGAAACCTTATAGCTGTGATCAATGTGGGAAGAGATTTGCCACATCTGGCCACCTGACTCTACACCAGAGAACACACACAGGAGAGAAACCTTATAGCTGTGATCAATGTGGGAAGAGTTTCACAACATCTGGCTCTCTGACTCAACACCTGAGGACACACACAGGAGAGAAACCCTATAGCTGTGATCAATGTGGGAAGAGGTTTGGTGGATCTTGCCATCTGACTCTGCACCAGAGAATACACACAGGAGAGAAGCCCTATAGCTGTGATCAATGTGGGAAGAGTTTTGTTCAATCTGACCAGCTGACACGACACCAGAGAACACACACAGGAGAGAAACCCTATAGCTGTGATCGATGTGGGAAGAGGTTTGGTGGATCTTACCATCTGACTCTGCACCAGAGAATACACACAGGAGAGAAGCCCTATAGCTGTGATCAATGTGGGAAGAGTTTTGTTCGATCTGACCAGTTGACACGACACCAGAGAACACACACAGGAGAGAAACCTTATAGCTGTGGTCAATGTGGGAGTAGTTTTACTTCATCTAGCGGTCTGACAGTTCACCAGAGAACACACACAGGAGAGAAACCTTATAGCTGTGGTCAATGTGGGAGTAGTTTTACTACATCTAAAGGTCTGACAGTTCACCAGAGAACACACACAGGAGAGAAACCCTATAGCTGTGATCAATGTGGGAATAGATTTGCTACATCTGGCCACCTGACTCTACACCAGAGAACACACACAGGAGAGAAACCTTATAGCTGTGATCAATGTGGGAGGAGTTTTGTTCAATCTAGCGGTCTGACTGAACACCACAGAACACACACAGGAGAGAAACTTCATAGCTGTGATCAATGTGACAAGAGATACACTGATAAAAGATCTCTGATCAAACATCAGAAAATACATACATGAAGAAGTTGATTCAAGATATCAATGAAATAATGTCAGAATGTAGATTTTTTGTAGTAGGTGTATTTTAATGATGTCACAATGTAGAATGTTTTAACATTGTAGTAGGAGTATTTTAATGATGTCACAATGTAGAATGTTTTAACATTGTAGTAGGAGTATTTTAATGATGTCACAATGTAGAATGTTTTAACATTGTAGTAGGAGTATTTTAATGATGTCACAATGTAGAATGTTTTAACATTGTAGTAGGAGTATTTTAATGATGTTCTACCTTATCGTTTGCCCTGTTCAATTGATTGCAGCATGATATGGATATTAGCCTCGGGGAAAATCCAGGCTCTGAATTGAAAGAGTATTATTTAACAAAAAGTGACTAACAAAAAAAGAGCTGTGTTACACTTACTGTGTTGGTGACCCACTTTAATCAAAATGTAGCACTTCAAAATGTAGCTAGCTGTTTTCTACTAGTTGAAAAAGCTGCTTGTTTAAAAAAATACATGTAATATAGTAATTGTTGCAGATGTTTATATTTTCACACATGAAAGCAGTATAATAAATTGGTCTCTAATCAATTTGATTAACAATCTGACATCACTCCAGTATTTCTTGACAACATTATAGTGCTAATTGTCTTTGTTCCACTACTGAAGAAGCATGACTCAAATCACCTACTCATATTTCAAACATTCAGCCTGACAAAATATACATGTTTTATTATTCCATGCCTCACCATTAAGTGCTTTTAGAATTTCAGGATTCATTCTCAGATGTGCTAACCCAAATGCATGACATTGGGGACTGGGCCCGATCCAACAACATGCCCATCGAGTGAACCCTAAAAAGAGAGCGAGAAGTAAGGTGGAAAGTTACTACGGATATTGCAGGAGTTGGTTGCTGATTCTCTCAAGGGTCGGCAGTCAACAAGTTTTGCATTTAGCCAGTGCGTTGCCATGGATCACAATTTATTTTGACTGCACGTTTTTCCGTATTGGAGATGAGTTTTGTTTGGGCTCGTTCCAAGGGGACGAGACTTCTAGAAGCTAGTGGGTTTTAGGATTCTATTGAAAGAAAAATGATTTAAAAAATACTACAATTTTATATTATTATTTAGAAATGTGTTTTTGTTTTGTTTTTAATTGTTTACAGCCAGACACCATGTTTATATTGTAGAAGCATTGTAGTTGATTATAATGTGAAATGGAAGTTGTTTTCTGTTGGTGGTGAGCAAACGTGTCCAACAAAAATATAGGATATATTTGTTGTCTACAGGGGGAAGGTGCTACAGGCTTTGGTCTTTCCATTTATGTTTTGAGGTTGTACTTTAGCAGGTATAGCTCGTTAGCAGGTAGGGTGCACTGATTGGTGTCACCTCATTAGTCAGTATGTGTTACACCTGTGCTGGCTTGTAAATATTGTTAGTGGGAAGGCGTTTCACCTGAGCTGGTCCAGGTTCAATTTAAGAGTCTGGCCCAGTGCTCCAGTTGTCTTGATAGATGTGGAGAGTCAACACCTTCAGTTGCTCCACCGTTTTGGTTTAAAGATGTTTTCACTTCAGGTTGTAGCTTCTTTCTGAAGAGAGCTTTTTTTCTTAAAAAAAAAAAAAAAAAAAAAATGAATACAAACAAGCAAACCTGGTCGGTTCCGGGGATTGGTATAGCAAATACCGTAAGATTTTCATGGACTGAAAAGGAGATGGAACCTTGGGGCAGGGAAACTTTTGGAAGGACCATATTGATGGGATGCCTCAGGATAGAGGTGAAGGAAGTGCTCTGCCTTCAAGGGAACCCGAATGAGAAGGCTTTCGATGTGACGTTTCACAAAGAAGAAAAACATGATGAAGTAATGAAGATGGCAAAGGAAGCGGAGAAAACGGGACCCCTGTGCCATTATGCGGTGACCAGCCTGGCGAAGAACAACTTCAGGGTGGTCACCGTAACCATGTACAATCCGCATGTGAAAGATGAAGAGGTGAGGGCCTTTCTGGGGAGGTACATGGACAATGTCTCCTCAGCGAGGTACCTCAGGGACTCCCTGGGTTTCTGGAACGGGAGGAGAGGATTCCAGGCGTTACTCAGGGAGTCCCCGAAGAGTGTGGATGGCTACCTCCATCCTCCGGCGATGTTCTCCCTGGGGGCTGACAGGGGAACACTCTACTATGCACGTCAGCCCCCGTTCTGCAGGCGTTGTATGGCCTACGGCCATATCCTGGCCTCGTGCAGCGCCAAGAAATGTCGTTTTTGTGGGTCGGAAGAGCACGAGGCCAAGGAGTGTGACGAGCCCAAGGCTTGCCACGGGTGTGGCTCAAGAGCACACCTGTGGCGTGATTGCCCGGCTCGTCACAGGTCATACGCGTCTGCAGCTGGGGGGGGAGCGGGGGATGGGGGGAGGAAAGAAAGGACGCGTGCGGATTGCATGGATGGCACAGGGGAAAAGACGGCGCAGGAAGAAGATGGGAAGAAGGATGAGGTGAGAAGAAAGAGGCGAGGATAAGAAAAGAATGGAACAGAAGGAGAGAAGAAAAAGGGGACGGAAGAAGAAGAAGGTGGAGGAGCTGAGAAGAGGGAGAAGGGGACAGTGGTACGAGAAGGAGTGGAAGAGGGAACGGGGACAGTGGTACGAGAAGGAGTGGAAGAGGGAACGGGGACAGTGAAGGAGAAGGAGGGAGGAGTGGATGTGGGAGGGGAGGGGGTGGGAGGGGGGGGGAGATGGGGGGAAGGAGTGGGGGGACAGCCTGCCAGGCTTCCTCGAGGTCGAAATGAGGGATTTGGTGGAGGGGTTAGTGGGGATGGGACGTTGTGTCTCCCCGCTACCTCCTTCACCAAAGAAGAAAGGGATAAAGAGGGGGAGCTTGGCAGGAAGTGAGAGGGAGGGGGGTGTGGAGGGGGAGGGGAGGGTAATTTGTCCTCCCGGTTTGCCTCAGCCCCTTGCATTTTAGTGGATGACTCCAGTGAGGGGTCGGTGGGTTGTTTGCTAGAGGGATCCCAACTCCTGTTTGGGGAGATGGGGTCCCCTATATGCAGCCCCGAGGCAAACAGGGAGGGGGGGATGGTGGGTGGGGAGGGAGGACCCAACACACTGCCTGGATCATGGGTTGGGATGGAGGACGGGGGGGCGTCAGGAGAGGAGAGGACGTCCCCGCCGGTGGAGATGGACCAGGGGAGCATCGGGTGAGTCTCCTGGTTTTTCTTTGGGTTTTGGGGTTTTTATTTGTTGTAAATAATTAAATGAATAGTTCTGTTTCTTTTTTTAGTCTAAATGTTAGGGGGTTAAGGGATAATGTTAAAAGGAGGGCGGTTTTTTGTTATTTAGAGGGTGTGGGGTTTGATTTCTGTTTTTTACAGGAGGCTCACCTGAGGGATGGTGGGGATGTGTGTAGATTTAAGAGGGAGTGGGATAAGGGGGAATCTTTTTGGGGCATAGGAGGGGTGCACTCAACAGGAGTAGGGATTTTGTGTGGGCATAGAGAGGTTAAAATAGAGAACACTTTTGTAATAATGCAGGGTAGAGTTTTGGGGATAGATGTTAAGTTTAGAGAAGCTAGATATAGGTTAATTGGGGTGTATGGGCCACAGGTGGCGGCAGACAGGAGGGAGATGGTGGACTGTCTGGCGCCCCTGTGTGTTACAAACAGGCACTTGGTGATAGGAGGAGACTTTAATATAGATTTAGGGTTAGGCGGTGATAGCAGTGCAGGTGCCATCTCTGGGCTAATGGCTTGCCATGGTCTGGTTGATGGTGGCCTGCACACTACTCCGGCAATGGTCGGTCCTACATGGCGCAACTCCAGGGGGGTTGCGCGGAGGCTCGACTACATTTTTGTATCCAGGTCTTTGAGTCAGTTGTCTGGGCGGCTGTTGCCTGTTTTCTTCACGGATCACGACGGGGTGTTCCTGCAGGTGGGGTCGCCAGTCTGCCTCTTCGGTAGGGGGTACTGGAAGTTAGATCGGGATATACTGGAGGAGCAGGCTTTCGTTGACAAATTTTTTTGTTTCTTTCGGAGGCTTGACGGCCTCCGGTCCATGTGCGAGGGGGTGTTAGAGTGGTGGGATTTAGTCAAGGGGAGGATAAGGGCTTTTATAATAGGATATTGTAGAAGGAAAAAAAGGGAGGAAAGGAGGGAGGTGGATCGTATCCAAAGGTTAATTGAACTCGAGTACGAGGCAGGCAACCTCGGCGGGTCGATTGACTGGGAGAGATTCGCAGCCCTAAAGGCGCAGCTCAGGGAGCTGCAGGAGCAGAAGGCTCGAGCTTTCCTGGAGCGTGCGCATAGTGGCTTTCTAGAACATAATGAGACTTGTTCCGCTATGTTCTTTAAGTCGGTTAGGGCCAGACAGAGTAGGAAGGTAATGAAGGGAGTTAGGGAAGAAAATGGTAGTATAGTAAGTAAACCAGAGGAAATGGTCAGGGTGACAACTGATCATTTCCAAGGTTTATTTAAGGAAAGGGAAATAGATGTAGAGCAGGGAAATGTGTTTTTAGAACACTTGTCCCGGCGGTTGCCAGAGGACATTAGAGACGTGATGGAGGCCCAGATCTCACTAGAAGAGGTTGAGAGCGCTCTTAGGAGGATGGGAAAAGGGAAGGTGCCTGGGATGGATGGGCTGCCGGCTGAGTTTTACCTCAAGTTTTGGGGTATGCTTGGACCAGTGGTTCTCGAAGTCTTGAAGGCCATCCTTGAGACGGGGGTCCCGGGGGGATCAATGGCTGTTGGTGTGCTGTCACTTCTTTATAAGAAGGGGGAAGCAACTGACCTTGGCAACTGGCGGCCATTGACCATGCTGTGCGTAGATTACAAGATTCTTGCAAAGGTTTTAGCAGACCGGTTGCGCACAGCCCTTCCCTACGTCGTCCACGAGGATCAGACGTGCGGGGTAGAGGGCCGCTCTATAAGATGGAACCTACAGTTGATCAGGGATTCCATCGCTTGGGTTGAAGATAGAGGGCTGCCTTTAATGGTAGCAGCGCTAGATCAGGCGAAAGCTTTTGATCGCGTGAATAGATCTTTTCTATTCAGGGTGTTAGGTAGATTAGGATTTGGGGAGAAGTTTATAGGATGGATTCGTACTTTATATGTCGGAGCGGGGTGTCGAGTTAGTGTAAATAGTCACTTAGGTGACGTTTTTGACCTCTCGTCTGGGGTCAGGCAGGGATGCCCACTCTCGGCTCTCCTCTTCGTTCTGTACATGGAGCCTCTGGGGGCTGCCATTAGGGCAGACACAGGGGTGGAAGGCTTGTTGATCCCTGGAAGCGGTGGGCTGCGTGTTAAGATGACGCAGTACGCCGACGACACTTCCTTGCTGTTGTGCAAGGACTCGTGCCTGACAAGGTCCCTTGCCATCTTTGGGGATTTCACCCGAGCGTCGGGAGCAGTTCTGAACCATGCAAAGTCTTCCGTCAAGTTTTTCGGAAGATGGCGCGGTAGAACGGATGTGCCTGGGGGGTTATCTCTCTGTGAAGGGGCCCTGAGGATTCTCGGGGTTCATTTTGAGACCTCCGGCTCAGCGACGCTAAACTGGAACATGCGTATCGCAGTGGTACAGAGGAAGCTAGCAATGTGGAAGGCTAGGTATTTGTCTTTTATGGGCAAAGTCCTGGTCCTAAAGGTGGATGTGTTGCCGTCTCTTTTGTATGTGGCGTACATCTATCCATTGCCGGCTTGTCTGAGGAGGCCTCTAGTGAGGCTTGTGTTTCAGTTTATGTGGAGTGGCAGGTGCGAGTGGGTCGCCAGGGCACGCATGATCTGTCCCATCGGGGAGGGAGGTAGGGGGGTACCACATTTCCCCCTCAAGCTGGACGCCATTTTTGTTTCTTTCTTGTTGACGGAGCTTGCTCGTCCGGTTATACACCCGTCCGGTTACCTCCTGCGGGTGTTCTTCTCGTATAAGGCGAGAAGCGTAATGGTGTGGTCTAACGCGGGTCCTCGGGCGGAACAGCTGCCGTGGCATTTTGGCCGCGTGCGCACCCCGAGGTTGAAGTTGCCCGAGTAGGTTTAGACCACAGGCACCTGTACGAGGAGGTCAGGCAGGCAGGGAGTCCTGCGCCTGTAGCGGGCATCTCGTCAGTGGTCTGGGAGGGAGTGCAGGCGCGGGGCCTGGACAATAGGCTCAAGGACCTGAATTGGTTGGGCCTCCATAAGTGCTTGCCGGTACGTGCCATCTTGTACCGGTATAGTTTGGTGCAATCTCCCACCTGTCCAAGATCCCCATTGTTTTGACATGGGCTAGGCTAGAGAGAGGCGTAGGGAGAGCAAAGGGAACGGATAGGGACAGGTTTCTGCTCTGGCTTCTCATGAGTCTCTTTAAAAAGGGACTGTGGGAAGCCAGGCAGAATTTAGTCAAGACAGGGAGAGATTGGGGGGTGGAAGGGATAGTGAGAAGGGTGGAATGTGATTTGAGGGGGAAGATGAAGAGGGAGGAGAGGAAGTGGGGGAAGCATGCGGCACGGGAGAGGTGGAAAGGGGGTTTAGGGCTGGGAGTGTTAGAGTGAGTTTGGTAAGGGGATAGATTAGGGAAGGGGAGATAGGGAAAGGGTTAGGTATTGGTTAGGTATGACGGGGAGGGACGATGCTCCCCTGAGGTTTGTTTTTGTTTGATGTTTTTGTAAATACAATTAATTAAGAATGAATGAGAATTATGATTTTGTAATAGTATGAATGGTATTGATTGTAATAAATTATTTTAACCACCTTTTTGGTTTGCTTCCTGTCTGTAAGTTTGGTGAGGGTTTTTCTTTTGTTTCCCTCTTCTTGGGCAGATTTAGTGGGTCTCATGGTGGGTGTCTTATGTCTCAGTTGTTGTTACTAGTCAACTTTCAGTGGACACCATCATAGTGTCATTCAGAATCCCTCCTAAAACCTGTTTAGTTTTTGTTGTCAGTGACTTTGTTAGTTCCCTCTTCTTTTTAAGTGACGTTTATGGTTTTCTTGCTGGGGAATGTAACAAACAATGTAGTAAAACAAGCTTATATTTTGGGTTGTAGCATCCAGTTCTTGTTAGTCATTAGTCTTTCAGTTCTGTTTGCTGTGTATGTTTTATTTATTCTTCCTGTGAAATGCATTGCGTTGCATCCATGTCTGAAATGTGCTGTATTATTCAAGCTTGGTTTGAACATATTGCAAAAATAAATGAAACCAATGACCAACCAATCGACTCATGCTCCATCTTAGTATGAAAAAGTTTACATTTAGTGCATTTGTTGAAGATGAAAAATTTTGAAATCAACAATACGAGATGTTACAACGAACTGAACCGTCAATGGAGGTCTTTCTCTTTATATAGCCTGCTACAGCATGCAATACTATTAACTCACAAGGGGGCATAACGTTACATGTACAATACTATCCCATTTTGGAAACGTTACATGTACAATACTATCCCATTTTGGAAACGTTACATGGACAAAACTATCCCATTTTGGAAACGTTACATGGACAATACTATCCCATTTTGGAAACGTTACATGGACAATACTGTCCCATTTTGGAAACGTTACATGTCCGCGTTAATTATCTTAATTATCTTTTCAGAACTTCTCAGAAATGAATCAAGGCCATGGAATGGATATAGACAAAAAGAGAATTCAATGACTAGCAGAGGTAGAGAGGCGAGGCAGGGGTGAGGACATCATCCTGCTATTTTGACAGTCCCTGAAGGAAAATACAGAAGAGGGATTTGCTCTTATTCCTTCCCTTTCTCTAATGTATTTTGTAATAAAATTAGCAAGTGTAGTAAGATCAATGCTTTACTAGGACTGGAGACCACAGCAGCGATTCTGCTCTTGCCCTACCTCTTCAGGACCCGAGTGGCCTTTATGTCCGTGACATGGTATGCTTATGCACCATTCATCTGTTTCTTCATAAACATAGGTGTGCACGCTTATATAAAACTACAGCTGAACATTTGTTATGGTCTTTGTTAGTTGTATGTGTATTAATCTTTTCTTACTTTTGTTGACACAGATTTCACCGCTCTTCACTCCTTTACTGCACATCGGTGGAAATCCATTTCACCATGAGAGTGAAATCCCGCTGGCCTTTGATGGGGAGAACATCCACGCCCTCGAGGACGTCCCCATGGGACTTGGGGCTCTGCTTCGGCTGTATTTTAAAAAAAAAATGTTCCCTTAAATTTCTCAAAATGTCAGAAAAACACTTATGTTATTAAGTTACTGTGTTCTGGGGATAGGAGAAGTTGGGTGAAGTTACCAGGGCCGGTCATAAAGATGGCAAACTTCCTAACATAACTAGGTGAATATGATATACACACTAAAGCTGAAAAATCTGCATTTATTATGAAGTCTACAATGTTGTTAGTTTACCTATGATTCATTTTTAATGTATGTTGTTTTTATTGTACATCATCATTTTAAAAAAAAATTGTTGGGTAAATTGTTTTGTAAATATTAATTCACATTTGTATATATTTTTTAAATGTCATGAAAAGCACTATATGAGGTAAATGTATGATTTATTATGGTCTGACATGTCTGCAGAAATGTTGCAGTTTTGTAATCTGTTTTGTTTGGTAAATTGTTTTGTAAATATGAATTCACATTTGTGGTGCCACTAAATAAACAATTCATTATTTAAGTCAATATTGTCAATATTATTATATGTTTTTATAATGGAGGGAGGGTGGACAGGGAGTTAAAAAAGGAACCCCAAAAGGTTCCTTGAGGAACCATGATAAGGGGTTCGTCAAAGAACTTAGACGTTCTCACAAAAGGTTTTTCAAATAACTTTTAGGGGTTCCCCCACAGTTTCAAATTGAAGAACCCCTAAAGGATCGAGGACGATTTACCCAGGTCGTCAGGAGCGGTCACCAAGTCAAGATTCACATTGCCAAATGTGGTTGTTAATTTCTTTAATATCAAATGAGAAACAAACTTATCACACAAGTCAGATTTATTCTTAAACTAAATCTTTATTCACTTATTAATAAGGGAGCAGGTCAATACAACACACACACATAAAGTTAATCAATTGAGTGCTCTACAATAATATTGGCTGGTCAACAAATCACCCCCAGATGATTCGTTGAGAGCCACGAGACAAAAGTACAAAAGGTATTTTATAGCTAAGATAAACCCCTTTCAACCTACATGACCAACAACAGATGTATAGAACGGGTCACAAGGTTAAGATTTGTATGAAAGATACTTATAATTCTCAGCAGACAGCATCTGCTGTAAAAACAGTACTCTGAGTAGAAACCAGGGTCTGGCCCTGGGGTCATCTCTCCCTGGTAACATATAGAACAGAAACATTAACTCATAATCTGGAATACTGCCTCTTTAGGTTTTAAATCACCCCAAAAACATTGTAAATCTCCTGTCAGTGTTTTCTCCCAGAAGCCCATCCTCAGTAGAACACAGACACAATAGTTCTAAGAACCCTCTATTCTGTTACATAAAACAACCATTTGATACAATAAAAGTACAATAACATAATGTTGCAGTTTTGCTCTCAGTGTCCACTGAAAGTTGACTAGTAACAACAACTGGGACCTAAAAGACACCCACCATGAGACCCACTAAATCTGCCCAAGAAGAGGCAAACAAAAGAAAAACCCACAACAAGCTTAAAAACAGGAAGCAAACGTGTTGACTCTCTAAAGGTGTTGATTTGTCACATCTATCAAGACAACTGGAGCACTGGGCCAGACACTCTTAAATAGAACCTGGACCAGCTCAGGTGAAAAACCTTCTCACTAACGAGATGGACAAGCCAGCACAGGTGTAACACATACTGACTAACGAGGTGACACCAATCAGTGCGTCCTACGTGCTAACGAGCTAGACGTGCTAAAGTCCAACCTCAAAACATAAATGGAAAAACCAAAGCCTGTATCACCTTCCCCCTTAAGACAACAAACATATCCTATATTTTTGTTGGACACGTTTGCTCACCACCAACAGAAAACAACTTCCATTTCACATTATAATCAACTACAATGCTTCACCTTCACCAATATAAACATGGTGTCTACTGGCTGTCAACAATTAAAAACAAGAAAAAACACCTATTCCTAAATAATAATAAACAATCATGTTATTTTTTTCTCCTTTTTCTTTCTATAGAATCCTACAACTCACTAGCTTCTAGAACTCTCGTCTTCCTAAAACTCACTAGCTTCTAGAACTCTCGTCTTCCTACAACTCACTTGCTTCTAGAACTCTCGTCCTCTTGGAACGAGCCAAAACAAAACTCAGATCAAATTGTATTAGTCACATGCACCGAATACAACAGTGAAATGCTTCCTTATGAGCCCCTAACCAACAGTGCAGTTTCAATACGGAAAAGAATAAGAGATAAAACTCCAAATAAACACGCTGGCTCAACGCAAAACACAAATCCTTCTGACTGCCCACCCCAGGGATAATCAGCAACCAAGTTTTCCTTACCACGGACTGATTTCAAGAGGAAACTCCTGCGATATCCGTAATAACTTTCCACCTCACTGCGGAGCTTCTCTCTCTTTTCAGGGTTCACTAGATAGGCATGTTGTTGGATCTGGGCCCAGTCCCCAATATCATGCTCTAGAACATTTGGTTTGGCACATGTGAGAATTAACCCTGATATTCTAAAAACAGGGCAACAATGTCAATATAATTGTACCAAAAAATTGTCATGTTGGTTGCATGAATAAATATCACTACCAAATGTTACATGAAATGTAAATATGAAATATTTGATTGCATAGTCATATTTTCAACGTCTTTTCAATATAATTTTGCTTGGTGGGATAGCCCAATGTCAAAACACAGTTTTAACGTGTCCAAATCAATAACCAATATGCAGGAACAGTTTGTGGATAAATTGAAAACCTAAACATAACATGTGCTATTTACACAAACATCTGCCACAATAATCATATTACTTGTATTTTTTAAACAAGCTCCTTATAAACTGCACAAGCACCAGAAACGCTGTTGTTTTGACAAATAGCAATAAATCACTGATATCGATTAGGGGGGAAATTAGGTTGTACGTGCTGTTGAAACTGACACAACAAAAAAAACACATGGAAATGGGAGATATATTTTACCTCCCTGGTTAGGGGACAACCTGCAGAAGAGTCAGCTACATTTGGGAGCGATGCATTAAATTTAGGGGTCGCTAAACAAGGGAATGCAACACTTATTTGCCATCACTCATCGATATCATGCTAAAAAAAATTGTGAGAGAGGAGAGAGATGAGGTTGCACGTCCTGTTAAAACTAACAGCTCAAAAACCACACGGAATCTGGGAGTACATCCCTGGGAGTACATCCCTGGTTAGAGGACAATTTGTAGAAAACAGCACGCCACATTTTGAAGTGTTGCATTTTGATTCAAGTGGGTCACCAACGTGGTAAGTGTAACACAACTCCTAATTGTCCCTAGAATTTCTAAGCAAACAGCTGGAGGCAGGGCTTTCTCCTGTAGATCTCCATTTGAATGGAATGGTCTGCCTATCCATGTGAGAGACGCAGACTCAGTCTCAACCTTTAAGTCTTTACTGAAGACTCATCTCTTCAGTAGGTCATATGATTGAGTGTAGTCTGGCCCAGGAGTGTGAAGGTAAACGGAAAGGCTCTGGAGCAACGAACCGTCCTTGCTGTCTCTGCCTGGCCGGTTCCCCTCTCTCCACTGGGAGAGAGGGGAACCGGCCTCTAACCCAATTAAAGGGGCTGAGTCACTGGCAAACTGGTGCTCTTTCATGTCGTCCCTAGGAGGGGTGCATCACTTGAGTGGGTTGAGTCACTGACGTGATCTTCCTGTCTGGGTTGGCGCTCCACCTTGGGTTGTGCCGTGGCGGAGATCTTTGTGGGCTTTACTCGGCCTTGTCTCAGGATGGTAAGTTGGTGGTTGAAGATATCCCTCTAGCGGTGTGGGGGCTGTGCTTTGGCAAAGTGGGTGGGGTTATATCCTTCCTGTTTGGCCCTGTCCGGGGGTATCATCGGATGGGGCCACAGTGTCTCCTGACACCTCCTGTCTCTGCCTCCAGTATTTATGCTGCAGTAGTTTGTGTCAGGGGGCTAGGGTCAGTTTGATATATCTCGAGTACTTCTCCTGTCTTATCCGGTGTCCTGTGTGAATTTAAGTATGCTCTCTCTAATTCTTTCTTTCTCACTCTTGGAGGACCTGAGCCCTTGGACCAGGCCTCAGGACTACCTGGCACGATGACTCCTTGCTGTCCCCAGTCCACCTGGCCGTGTTGCTGCTCCAGTTTCAACTGTTCCGCCTGCGGCTATGGAACCCTGACCTGTTCACCGGATGTGCTACCTGTCCCAAACCTGCTGTTTTCAACTCTCTAGAGACAGCAGGAACGGAAGAGATACTCTTAACGATCGGCTATGAAAAGCCAACTAACATTTACCTCTGAGGTGTTGATCTGTTGCACCCTCGACAACTACTGTGATTATTATGATTTGACCATGCTGGTCATTTATGAACATTTGAACATCTTGGCCATGTTCTGTTATAATCTCCACCCGGCACAGCCAAAAAAGGGCTGGCCACCCCTCATAGCCTGGTTCCTCTCTAGGTTTCTTCCTAGGTTTTGGCCTTTCTAGGGAGTTTTTCCTAGCCACCGTGCTTCTACACCTGCATTGCTTGCTGTTTGGGGTTTTAGGCTGGGTTTCTGTACAGCACTTTGAGATATCAGCTGATATAAGAGGGGCTTTATAAATAAATTTGATTTGATCCAAACTATTTTTTTGTTTGTCAATTTTTGTTAAATCACATAAATAGTACTCTTCCAATTCAGAGCCTGGATTTTTCCCCATGAGGCTAATATCCATAACATGTTGCTATCAATTCATAAGTGGGCACACGTTTAGGCTTCTACATTGTGAAATCATTACAATACTCCTACTACAATGTTAAAAATTCTACATTGTGACATTAATTAATTGAAATCATGAAACAACTACTTCATGTATGTATTTTCTAATATTTGATCAGAGATCATTTATCAGATTATCTCTGGTCAAAGCTATGAGATTTCAACCCTGTGTGTTCTCTGGTGTTCAGTCAGATGGCAAGCTTGAACAAAACTCTTCCCACATTGACCACAGCTATAAGGTTTCTCTCCTGTGTGTATTCTCTTGTGCACTGTCAGATCTCCATATCGACTAAAACTCTTCCCACATTGATCACAGCTATAAGGTTTCTCTCCTGTGTGTATTCTCTGGTGGTGTATCAGGCTGTGTGACTGAGTAAATCTCTTCCCACACTGATCACAGCTATAAGGTTTTTCTCCTGTGTGTATTCTCTTGTGCACTGTCAGATCTCCAGATCGACTAAAACTCTTCCCACATTGATCACAGCAATAAGGTTTCTCTCCTGTGTGTGTTCTCTGGTGTAGAGTCAGGTGGCCAGGTGTAGCAAATCTCTTCCCACATTGATCACAGCTACAAGGTTTCTCTCCTGTGTGTATTCTCTTGTGCACTGTCAGATCGCCAGATCGACTAAAACTCCTCCCACATTGACCACAGCTATAAGGTTTCTCTCCTGTGTGTGTCCTCTGGTGTAGAGTCAGGTTGCCAGATGTAGCAAATCCCTTCCCACATTGATCACAGCTATAAGGTTTCTCTCCTGTGTGTATTCTCTTGTGCACTGTAAGATCGCCAGATCGACTGAAACTCCTCCCACATTGACCACAGCTATAAGGTTTCTCTCCTGTGTGTGTTCTCTGGTGTAGAGTCAGGTGGCCAGATGTAGCAAATCTCTTCCCACAATGATCACAGCTATACGGATTCTCTCCTGTGTGTGTTCTCTGGTGTAGAGTCAGGTGGCCAGGTGTCGCAAATCTCTTCCCACATTGATCACAGCTATAAGGCTTCTCTCCTGTGTGTATTCTCTGGTGGTGTATCAGGCTGTGTGACTGAGTAAATCTCTTCCCACATTGATCACAGCTATAAGGTTTCTCTCCTGTGTGTATTCTCTTGTGCACTGTCAGATCTCCAGATCGACTAAAACTCCTCCCACATTGACCACAGCTATAAGGTTTCTCTCCTGTGTGTGTTCTCTGGTGTAGAGTCAGGTGGCCAGATGTAGCAAATCTCTTCCCACATTGATCACAGCTATACGGATTCTCTCCTGTGTGTGTTCTCTGGTGTAGAGTCAGGTGGCCAGAT